>NC_059292.1:20346261-20391261 GCF_017591435.1 Portunus trituberculatus | reverse complement strand
CAACATATGCAGAAGGCAAATCAACATTAAAACAGGACGTACAACACACACACACACACACCTCCTCCTGTCAGCAGTAGAACAGCAGGAGGGACAGGCGGGGCTCTCGCCTCCCCTGAGGGCCACAACACGCTCCGCGGACCGCACCAGCGCCCCAGGGGACCCGCCACTGATTGAGTCGTGTCCGGGGCGTCATAACAATGCCACCATAATTCATCACATGTTCTATCCTCGCTGAATACGTAAATACTTAAAAATTACACGTCATAGAGTGCAAGAGTGATGGTAATGGTGATTAATGCTAGAAATAAGTAAATAATACGAGAACGATTAAATGTACTGAATCTGAACTTCATAGAGAAGAAGAGTGGTGTATGGTACAGTGGTAAAACTTTTAAACAAATAACATTAAGAACCGACTGTAATTGTACTGAACAGAGTAAATAAGAAGTAATGAGGATGTTTAATGTTGAAATTTTATTTGAAAAGGATCAGAAATCTATTAATACAAAGATGAGAGGATCAGAACCTTCAAGAAAACCATGAACAACTCGAATTCTACTTTATAGACCAAAGAAATGATGATTTTAGTGATTGATACTAAAAAGTGCAGAGGATTGTATCAGTTATCACATGCGATTCTTTCTCTACATGGATTCTAAATATTCTCTTCCGTCTTTCTCCCTATCCACAAAGGACTTCACACCTCCTAACCCGACGTCCCCTGCACCACTGTCCTGCCACTATATCTCCATTTCTGCCCTGACTCGTAGCGTTTGAGCCGTCGGATTCCAGCCAACGATCCGCTGGAGGAAGAAGTAACTGCCGCCTTCCTTGTCTGGCGGACACAGGAGGTCCTCGAGGAGCTGCTTGAGGTGGTGCATGGCGATCCTCTGTCATGATAACCATGGACACCTGCTGGCGCCCATGTTGCTTTGCTCCCCAGCCTCAATTTCTACCCTTTATATCTATAACTCAACTTTTGTATATCTTGTAAATATGAAGTTGTGGAGTCTCTTTCCTCCATAAGGAGAGAATCAGTGGAGACTCACCTCCAGTGGCGGGCCTGTAGCCCGCTCATCTGTAATTTTATGTACATATTATAAATGTAAATAAAGTTCAATTCAATCAACTTCTTCTTCTCCTTTGCAGAGTGCGGTGCGATTACTCACCCACCTGGGTCAACCCCGGTGACTATTCCTTCCTCTAAAACTTCCTTCCTCACCCACTTTCCTGTTCCTCCTTTCCTCTGTATTTTGTTTTTATAGATCATTATCATCATTCTATTACGTTGGCTTCTCTCCATCGCCGTGTTTAATCGTACTGTGTGCTGTAGTGTGTTCTATCTACAACATTAAGGCAAGAAGTGATATCGAGTCTTTGTTGTAAAACCAACGACTCGCACCTCAATATAACACCACAAATCTATCCCACGTCCTCCACACGCTACCAATCAGTGACCACATATCCGGAACAATTCATGGCAACAAACTAGAACAGGATCAAGAAACCTTAATAAAAAACACCGGACGTGATATCGAATTCCCTTCTGTGGTTCTACTGTTGGGGTCGAAAATGGTAGAGGAGGGGGCGGTAGTGGTGGTGGAGATGGTGGAGGCGAGGAAGGGGCGAGCGAGTAGCAGGCGTGGGTGACATTATAGAAAATTACCTTCTGGCCCCGCAACGCTTAGAAATTCATTGTTTGGAGAAGAGCTGGCGTCCACACCATCACGGGCCTCATAAGCCAGTCATAGGGGTGATTGATTGGGTGATGGACTGTGGGCGGTGGTGTTATAAGGCGGTGATGGTGCAGGTGGTGATGGATGGTGGTGATGGAGGAAGAGGTGGAGGAGGGAAAGTGATGGGAAGTGGGTGTGGATAGGAGGTAAAGGAAGGGGAAGAAAGACGCTTGGTGGAATGAGGACTGAATAATGCAGATGTGGAAATGGAACGGAAATTTGTAGTCCAGACATCTGAGTCTAGAGACATTTTGAGGAGAAAGTGTCGTCACGATGTCTATTTACGTTTGGATCCGTCTGGCTTGAGAATCACCTGACCTGAATAATATCCGCCCGAGTAACAAGCAACAGTATATCAAATTGAAATAAGGCGGTGTATTTCAAGATAGCAGCTATGTTTGAAAGCCCAAGTGTTGCAGCCTTACTGACCCCTTATAACAAGCTGTAGTGGAAGCTGTCAGATATTCAAGGGTGTTTTCATGATATTCGTGATGGCTTAATAAGGTTTTTACATCTTCAATATGAAACACACCCACAAGAACCAGACAAATCATCTCTGTGGCTTTTAAAACACAGGAGGGAGAACAAAGCGTTTAGGAACACGAGACTTTGGCCGAGGGTTCGAGTCTCGGCAAGAGGATTATACAGTTGAGTGATTACCTCCCCTAAGCTTCTGTCTGCGTTCACCTGGCAGCAGCAAGTGGTTACCAGGATACCAGACGGCTCAGTGCGTCAGGTATACCAGGGATGAGCCACAAATTTCTGCTTTACGCAATGGCTATCACACATCTCGCTTTCCGCATGCAGTCTTGCCTCTCTTACAAAAAAATCATCGTTACACTGTCCTCTGAGTTTGTGGTGAGTGGTATTCCTCGACCCGCGGGACACTACCATCTGGATTTCTTGTCTACCTCCCGGAAGTTCCCTCAGGTACCTGTTTAGCGACGAACCGGAAGGAAGGATGAACGAATTGGAAAGCTACACGCTGACTACCCCAGCTTGGATGCGAACAGGGACCCGAGTGTTCGTAGCCAGGCACGCTAGCTACTTCAACATAGAGACAATGAAGAGTTCAAACTAATCCCTCACTATATCGACTCCCTCCGGCTTTGAGACATACAATGAGAATGAAGGGAAGAGTGTAGCTATAGGGTGGTTACGAGTGAATGAAGAGAGGCAAAAGGGAAGTGAAGATATGACAGGAGAGGAAGAACGGACATCACAGGCAGTAATACAGTAACACAGAACACAGTAACAGCCTTACATTACTCCCTCTCCCTCCCTCCCCTTACCCTCAGAAGTATGTGGCTGCGACTTAGGAGGGGAAAAGAGAAGAGAGAACAGACAACACTAGACAGGGATTTGGGTGAGCGCACCGTGGTGGCACTAACACAGGAACACAGTACGAGTAGCAGCCTTGCAATTCTCCCCCTCCCTCCTCCCAGTGGATGATCCGGATGATTGGTGTTGAAGAGAGCATCAGCAGGGCTCATTCTGGGACGTGTGGCGTCGCCGGGGTGTGCGCATCACCTGTGAGGCGCGAGCTGCTCATTTGACGGTGAGTGGCGGTGCTCGGAGTGAATCTCTGAGCCACATAGATAGACTCTTTGCGATTTAATGGTTAGTGAGTCGTGCTAGGGAGTTGTTGAGGGTGAGAACAGATGGGTCGAGAGACTAACAGATGGGCAGGTAAATAGGCGGGGATATGAGTAGGTGGGTAGCCAGATAGAAAGGTAGTAATATAGACTCACAAATGGGTAGGTGGATAGATTGACAGATTAATAGATGGGTAGATAGATAGTTTGACAGATAATATGAATCAACAGATAAAGTAGCAGATGAAAAGATGGGTCGATGAGTAGACAGACCAGCAGGCAGGTAAATAGAAAAACAGATTGACAAAATGAGTGAGTGGATAGCAAGACAAGACACATGAGTGGGAAAGTGGACAGACAGATTGATAAACATTTACGTTAGTAGAAAGATAATGTTTACTATAAATGGCGCAGAATTCTCAATAAACTACTACCGGAATCATGAAAACAGCCTTGGAAAACCCTCACAACTTCCACGATGGTCTTTAAAAAGTCATTACAATAAAACTGAAAGATCTATAAGTAGCAAATAACAAACTTAATGAGGAAAATGTACTGTAAGTTTTGTGAAGGCAATTAGCGAAAGATTTTATCGAATTGTTATTGTTCTCTTTCCCTCTACAGTTCATTGTACCATCCACCACCACTACCACCACCACCACCATCACCACCACCCTTAAAAAAATCGATCGGTCTCTCTCTCTCTCTCTCTCTCTCTCTCTCTCTCTCTCTCTCTCTCTCTCTCTCTCTCTCTCTCTCTCTCTCTCTCTCTCTCTCTGTGTGTGTGTGTGTGTGTGTGTGTCTTTTTCCCCAGGAGCGTGCTGGAGCGTGAAGAGTGGTTCCTAATGCTCCTTCTCACGCCAGGCCATTCACGACACGATATTCACGCAGGTAATTTACTCACTTACGTCATTAATAGTGAAGGGCAGTGTCGTGGGAAAGTGTCTCTCTGCTTGTCTGTGTATCTGTCGAGCTGGGTATTGATGTGCGTCGCTGTCTGTTTGTGTATGTGTGTATGTGTGTGTGTGTGTGTGTGTGTGTGTGTGTGTGTGTGTGTGTGTGTGTGTGTGTGTGTGTGTGTGTGTGTGTGTGTGTGTTTAGAGTGAATGACGGTAGTGATGTGAAGATGTATCTATCTATCTATGTCTTTGTCTTTTGATATATTTTGGTATATCATTTATTTATCTTTTCATCGGTTTTTTTTTTATATCAGTCTGTCAATCTATCTACTTTTTATCTATCTATGAATAAATATCTCTATTAAACTGTCTTTCGATCAGTTGTCCTGTGCATCTATCTATCCCTCTATTCACTTATCTATGCACGTACCTTTCTATCAAACTATCTTTCCATTAGTGGTTTTGTTCATTTATCTGTCTATCTATATATCTATTCATCTATTCATTTATTCATATGTCTTTGTATTACACTAACTATCTATCGGACAGTTACTCACCATCACCATCACCCCTTCCCACCACACCCCTCCACCTCCACCCCTTCATTCACTGCACCACAGCCACCTCATCACGCACGCGCCATACACAATGCTCTACTATTACCACCACTAACACCACCACCACCACCACCGCCGCTACCTGTCGCGCACAACACCTCCGCTCCCCAACACTTGCCAATTAACCTGCACACGCTTCCCACGCCCTCATGCTGCATTACTATTTATTCAATGCTTTTTATTTCATTTTATTCATTTATTTACTTTTCCTGCGTTTTAGTTTAACATTCTTCCGTTGTTTGTTCTCTTAAAGGGTGATCGTTTGTTACTTGAGATCTTTGTATGTTAGTTAGTTAGTGACAGAGAGAGAGAGAGAGAGAGAGAGAGAGAGAGAGAGAGAGAGAGAGAGAGAGAGAGAGAGAGGCATTTATCGTCCCCAGCCACATGACAGACGCGACACACACACAGCCACAAAAACACACGAGTTATAATAATGGGAATGTCATCACGGGTGCCTCGTATCTAACCGGGAAAATTAACGATGAATATTAATGTTCGTAGCTTAACTAGACGGCAACTTAATTCAGGGATGCGCTTTGAATAAACTGATACACAAATGCATATACAAAACTATCTATCTAAAATACCTGTCTACGTTGTATATACTTAGTGATGAGGTCAGAAATTTCCCATAGCGAATAATGACGATCAAACTCTAATCTGTTGACTCCATACACCAACGCCAGTCAAAAGCGTGCAGTGAATAGTAAGATTTTTAGTCATTTTTTTCCTTTAGTTTCTTGATAATGAATATGCAGGATAGAAAGTAAGATTTATAGTTCTGACCCTCTCTCTCTCTCTCTCTCTCTCTCTCTCTCTCTCTCTCTCTTGATGAGGATGAATATTTATAAAAAAGAATTTCGGAGTAATATTTCTTATGTTTTTCTCTTTCTTGATGAGATTGAACCTAAATTATGCTTACCCTCTTCAGTACCGTGACACGTTTTCATATTTATTCTGCTCACTATATGGTGATTTGATACAGCTTCAGAAACGTATGTGGGGATTAGAATAGTGAACACTCTTTTGACTTCCATAGACCTTTCCTAATGTAAATAAAATCGTCTAATCATATGGAAAACTCAAGGTGAACTGCGTCCTAGTACTGAAGGGGTTAAGGTAAATAATGTATATGGAAAATCACAACATAAATTTGGTATACGAAATATCAGCTATAATATAATCAGGTACTGTAAATTAAGTCATAAATAAATCGGTGTGAAAGATCATAAAAGATCAAGGCAAGTATCAAAACCAGCCACGCGGCACTATTTACAATTGTTTTCGACTCTAACCTCCTCTGAACGGCGGGAGAGAGGGTTTTCAGATAAGCTAAACTATGGCCAAATATCACCTCTTACCACCAAAAAAGAAGTTAGCAGGTACTGCTGTTATTGTCATGATGGGCACCATCTTTGATACTGCAGAAAAATCCCCAGAAATCTGAGTCAAAATATCAATACTCGATAGTCTATACCTCCCTAGGGACACCAATCTAACATAGCATTTACCAACCTAACCCAACGTAGCATTTTCTATCTTAGCCTTGGTTAGGTTAACGTTAGGTTAGGTTAGGTCAAGTTTAGACAATGATAATAGGTTAGATTAGTGTCTATAATGATATGTAGACTACTAATCTATCTGTAGTATAAAAAATGGCGCCCATCATTTATAACACATTTTAGCTTTCCCATCAGATCCCCCAAGTCGAAAACAATAATAAATAAAGCCGTGTGGCCAGTCTTGGAATTTACCAAAATGTTCAAAGTGTAATGTGAATCATACGATATAAGGCAATAATTCTAACTGTCAAACACAGTCACGACTTACCTGTCACTGCAAAGAGACACCACAACAACGGCTGTTAACGTAAGGTGTTCTATGTAACCTGTGTTCCATACATCACGGTCCACAATCCACGGATATCCTAACACTCTTCATCTACCCGAACCCCCAGTATTATCACATGGAACATGGAACTCAGTATGCAATGGTACTGCAAAGGATTTTATTAGATCAGCCATCTAAGTACCCCCGGAAATCTTCTTATGAACACCCTGGGGTTTAGCGCTGTCAGGATGGCCACTGTCCGTGAGCTAACATCATTAGGTCTCTATGACGCTGAAGACGTCTATGCAGAACGGTTTGGTTGGCAATAGACAATCTCATTATCAGACTTTGATTTCTAAGTTATGAAAATAAACTCATTTACGGGGCTTCATATGTTCATGGTGTCTTGTAGTCTACTTACTAACCTAGAAGGAAAGAAAATATCATACTAACTTCGAGTTATCAATTGAGGAAGAAGTAATTTTTGTCCCAGGAATAGAGCTAGATGGTATATAAAAAAAAAAACACAATGCATAGTTATAACCTAACTCTACTATTATAGCGTTTTTGTCGTAGATACATGTTTGAAAATACTTTACCTATCTTGATATCTCCTTATGTGACAGAAGAATATCCAAAAATATACGATATGCAGTTGACCATCTTTTCTGTGAAATATTACGATATCTGTTGAATCTGGCAACTTCAACGGGAGTTTGGGTCCTCTCCTAGTGTTTCCTTATATTTGAAACATTGATATTTACACGTCATTGTGATCAGGAAATAAAGGAAACTAAGTTTGCTTTTTTTTTCTAAGAGCATAAAGTAGAAAAATTATGTCTACAGGTGGCAGTTTATGTATAAGACAAGCAAACCTGTGTGCACTCATCCACTCTATCCACAAGCTTAGCTAATTTTCAAAAGTTCCCCAATAGCTACACAACTACCATTGGTCTACTGTTTCTATCCAGTTATCTACAAACACGTACACATTCACGGCAGCAACATACAAAGTACACTAAATACTCTGGAGCAAAGCTGCCTCACCTTGTTTCATTAATCAGCTAACTATTGCACACTTTCAGACCAAAGCTATTTTACATTTACCATCGACGATTTTATATTCGCCTTAAGCAGTCTGCCATGTCTACCGTCCACCAGATGATGCCATGAGGGGCCTTTAAGGGGTGATAAGGGCTCCTTGCATAGAGTCTGGTGATGATGCTTATAATGACACCGCGCTGAACAACTTGCCATGAACGAAGGCACGCTGTGCGCCATGCACCAGGCACTGACAATATCAGTGGTCCTTTACGGGGTGAAAAGGACTCACTGACAGTGTTTGGGGAGTGGTGTGTGGCGGGTCATTGCTCATAGCTACCCGTGTGAGGCGCAGTGAGGTGGCAGCGTCACTCTTCTCGTACTTAAGGGTCTGGGGTGAACCCTTACGGGGTGAAAGGGTTCGTCTCAGTACCTGTGTAGGCAAGTGAACTTCAATTGCGTCGCAGTGAGGTGGCAGCGCCACTCTCCTCGCACCTAAGGGTGTGGGGTGGACCCTGACGGGGTGAAAGGGTTCATCCCAGTACCGGTGTAGGCAAGTGAACTTCAATTGCGGCGTAGGAAGGTGGCAGCGTCACTCTACTCGCATCCAAGGGTCTGGGGTGGACCCTTACGGGGTGAAAGGGTTCATCCCAGTACCTGTGTAGGCAAGTGGACTTCAATATTGTGTCGTGAAATCGCATCGTGAGAACTGGAACCGCATCGACATCGTGGAAACCCGCATCGTTACCGTGGAAACTGGAATTGCATCTTGATCGTGGAAACTCGCATTATTATCGTGGAAACTGGAATGGCATCTTTATCGTGGAATGGCATCGTTATTTTGGAAACTCGCATCGCTATCGAGGAAACTGGAATGGCATTGTTATCTTGGAAACTCGGAGCGCTATCGAGGAATCTGGAATCACATCTTATCATACACACTGTTATCGTGGAAGCTCTCGTGATCGTCGTTCGTTTCGTTATCTCTGAATTACTTAATTAGTCTTGGTATTATTCTTAGCCTCCGTAATAATAGAGATGTTGGTCATTTTATCTTATCTCTTTTACTGTATTTTTTCTCAGGGTATAGTTTAGTGTTCTTCAACCTTTTCTAAGTTCGTGCACCTTTTCGAGAAGCAAGGAGGACTATAAAAGAAATGCATCAATATTTGTAATTTTCCCTACTTTAAGACTGAAAATCGATAGATAACATTATTGTATATCTACCTGAAGCTATAGTTTTTCGGTCCTAAACAGTCGCTATATAGTGCGAAATGTACTATAACAAAATGCCACATCTCAAACACATCAGGCCCGTGTTCCGTCTGAGTATAATATATTACTATTGTGAATAAATCGTAATACTTTGATTAATGTCAATAGGAGAGGACCCAAACTGTCACATTTTCAGTGTTCGCAGGTTGGTTTAATTCAGGAGTGGGTCAGCATCGTCTCGCGGTACAGAGTAGTCGTCTCTAAACACTGTATTACGATGTATCTGTTGATTTACCATGCTTTTATTCCCTCCAGCATTTTTCTGTTCTTATTCTAAAATGGTATTTCTTTAAAGTTACTTGAGTTTATACGACTAACATCATAATATAGAGCAAAACATAATTATCTGGTGTACCAAGATCTTTCATTTCTAGAGACTTAAATACAGCACGAAACCTAAACACACATTTCACCTCGCTTCTGCACAGGTTAATTCTTCACAAGGAATGAGTTGAGCAATATTTTTCTTTGTGAGAAAAAAAGATAATTAGCGGCCGAAACAGAAATAGTCCGAGGGTGCTGTAGTATTTTCATCACCGTGTTCCAGAGCTCTGTCTTGCCATAGCCTGAACATGGTATTCAGTTCAGTTCAGTTGATAGGCGGAAGTGTAGATTTTTCAAATTTTCCAATGAGCTGTTCTTTATTTTCTGGGTAAGGACGCTGCTAACTGGGGTGTTTGGATCTTTCATTGGTGTAGGCTGAGCAATGTAGGAGGATATGTTTATGCCTTTAGACTATAGATGAGGGGTTCTCAACCTTTTTCTCGTTAAGAACCCTCTGAGTTATAAGCCCATCTACCCGAACCCCCCAGTAATTTGACATCGAACAGAATGTTAATTTAATGACTGACACTAAATCAATAGGCAAAGGTATTCTGCAAAGGATGTATCATTAAATCAACCATCTAAGCTCTCCTGGAAATCTTGTGAACCCCTGGGGCTAGCGAATCCCAGATTGAGAACTCCTGACCTAAGCAAAAAAGCTTAAGATCACGAGCTTCTTTTACTCTAACTTTCAGTCCCCCTGTGTACACTTCACGTCTTGCTTTGAAGCTCAAATTAATCTCTGAGACACCTTGCCGAGGATCATTAGGAGCTGAAGAACCCTGACTGATGCTCCGATCCATTAGCAATATCAGCTGTCAGCTGACTGTAATTTCTTTGTACTCTACTGATTCATTTGATGAAATGCTTCAATACACCTTAGTGATATATTTAGTGGAACTTTTAAATAAACAAGAAGAAAATCACTAAAATTGTTCCTTTTGATCACGCTGAGAGAGGTAAACAAGCCATGACGTAATCTCATCTTCGGCTCTTCCTCTTTTTGGCCACTATGTCATCTTTATCTTACGTAGTTTTTTTTTTTTTATTACAACTCGATTTAGCACAATTCTATAGTATTTATTTTTCTTATTGTAAAGTGCAAGTTGTTATTTATCCCAAGTTTGTTGTTCAAGTATTAAGTCTGTAATATGACATCATCTACCAAATATCGATTTGGTCTGAATAATACTGAGTAGTGTGTTGTTAAAAATTAAAGAAGAATGTTTGATGACTTGATTTGTAACTAAGACTGATGAAGATAAATCACGAAATAATGACAGGTAGAATTTTGTTCTAAGAAAAGATGATCAGTATCCTCTTTTCTTAGAACAAAAATCTACCTATTATTATTTCGTGATTTATCTTCATCAGTGTTAGTAACAAATCAAGTCATCAAACATTCTTCTTTAATTCTATAACAACACACTACTCAGTATTATTCAGACTTTCTTCACTGTAATAATTCCATCTTGATTCTCACAGTACTCTTCCAAACTTACAAAGACTGCCACGTGTATCCCTGACAGCTTCATGCGGCTTTCTGGATTTCCTTGCACTTGTTTACTCAGTAACATCATTTATTTAAGGAAAATGCTTGGAAATGTAGTGTTGAACTGAGATTAAAGGAGTATCAATGTAATCTGATTATTGATATCCTGTCTAGCTCGTCAGACATCAAATTATTCATAGCCCCGTGATACATAGTAAAAGAAGGTGATCGGGATTTCATGAAGGGAGGAACAAAGGACGAGAAGGTCGGGTGACCGGGGCGGAGGGAATGAAAACAAGAGTTTAAAGGACAGCTCTTCCTCTACTTCAGCCCTAATAGAATGGCACTCGCTTATTTGTCCTCTTAATCAATGAGATGTTTTTGGCACTGAGTATTAATCATACAAGATCTGAACCGGATTCCTAAACTCTTCGGGGTGTTCTTTAAATCTTCACCTAGTTTCTACAACCAGCAATATAACAATACGATGGCAAAACCGGTACAGGAAATTAGGAGTGTTAAGTGAAAACATGACATTTGACTCCTCCTACCATTTAATTGCCGAGAAATATGATGTTTTGAAATGTCACTTTGCATATATTTTTTAAGCCTCACTGCCTCCTTCAAACCCCACCATGGGGGGGAAAAAATCACAAAACCAATAGCAGAATTGAAGTTGTGAAGTAAAACATGCCATTTGACTCGCGACGTGTAATTATTCTGTGAAGTATGGTGCTTTGAAATGCCACACGGCATAACCGTGAGAGTCTCCTGCCCCACCCCCTCCCCAAAGGCCTCGCGCAGCGCTCACTGACCTTTGCCAGCTTCCCGCAATTATACCAAGCAGGAAGCAAAGGCGATTAAGTAAACATGGAGAGAGAGAGAGAGAGAGAGAGAGAGAGAGAGAGAGAGAGAGAGAGAGAGAGAGAGAGAGAGAGAGAGGGGGGGGAGGGAAGAATAATCCACATTCAAATTTCCTTTCACTTTCTGCAGTGCATTTCTCTTCACTTCTATGGAAAAGCTGTCCCTTTTTTCAATTATGTGTGTGAATCTTGTACTGTTATCTATATTTATCCAATTCTTCCTTTTTGTTCTTGTTGTTGTACACCACTCATCTCTATCACCTCTTCATCTTCTATGGGAAAAGCTGTCCTTCCATATTGTGTGTGTGTGTGTGTGTGTGTGTGTGTAAACGGCTAGATTAATTCACAGCAATAGGGAGGAAGGCAAGACAGGCTGGGCCCATCAGACCATGCACAACATATGAGTGAGCAAATAGTTCACATTTTATTGAGATAATATGTACATCATAATGTAAAAAGTATGAGTCAAATATTTACACAGATTTGTACAAAGAAAGTCAAACATGAATTATGCTTTGATAGCAGAGTATTAAATAACCAAGGATTATAAAAACTCTAAGTGATACCATGGGCTGGAGGAACATGCAAGCAGTGGTGGTCCCTCAGGCAGGTGCTGTCACTCAGTGAGACACACACAGGGCAAGGAACCCAACAACAAAGCAACACTTCCCAACTCACACTGGCAGGCAATCAAGGGTGTTAACCAATGGTACCAACTAAAGGAAGCGACCATGTGGCAGCAACCAAGTGGTGGCAACCAAGTGCAAATAACCAAGTAGAGGCAACCAGCTGGAACCAACCAAGTGGGGCAACCAAGTGGAAGCAATCAAGCCTTTTCCTCAGCAAGTGCAGGTGCTAAAGTGAGCAAATAGAGCAAACACATAATGAACCACCCACACCAACACCCTCTGTGTCCTGCCTGCCTGGAAGCAATACAGGCAACACTCTCCTGAAGCAACAGAGCACCATGTAACATGAACACTGAAGGGTAGCAGGTTTATCTCCCTTGCTGGCACACTTCAGGCACATGAGCTGCCTCTAGTGCCTCTGCCTGGCCAGTCTAAGAGGCCCATATTCTAAAACACTCTGTTCTCTCACCATGACTATTTTCAAAGGCCACAGAGATGATCAGCCAGGATCTCATGAGTTCTTCTATGTCAACAATGTAGAAATATGGTTAACCTGACACAAAAACCATAAACCCAAGTAACTTCAACAAGACCCTTTTGAATGTAGTGGAGGTGCAGCACATGAGTGTTTCAGAACATGGTCCCATGACTGAGGACTCTTGCAAATTCAAGCAGCAAGCAGGTAGTAAGATACCTCATGAGTCTTAATCTTTACTCATACAAACATGATATGGGCGGATCAAACCTGTTTTGAATTTTGGCAGTTTTTTTCAAAAAGTAATCTTCCAGTATTTCTTAATGTGTACACATGGAAATAGTGGAACATGAAGTTACAACTCTTCCTTTTTTTTTTTTTTAACAAGTACATGCAGGTGTGTGCTCATTCATGATATGCGCTGCCACAATGGATATATCACAGAACAATAATGAACAACACAATGAAACATGAGTGAGCATAGTACATCATCACATAGATTCAAACAACTCAACCCACCCTATCAAGGCAAAGAAAACTAGTACATACACATATATACTGTATACCAGAATCATGCTAATTATCAGCATTTCAGCCCTTTTTTTCCCCTCTTCAACACTGGGAAAGCTGAGCTTGGCGGGCGTGGAATTACTCTTCACTGCATCGCCTCCCCAGGCAGTGAAGACACAACACATCTAATGATACAGAACTCAACACAAAACACAAAGAAATTTCCCTCCTAATTAAAAGTCAGGTCTAATTTACTGATGCAGAACCTCTCACAGCCATCCTCTACAACCTGCCTCTCAGCAGATAACTTTGGGTGAAGTCTGCAAGTAGTTACTATGGAATTCAGTAAAATATTAACATCCACTTTTTTTAGCCTTTCAGTCACTACCCCCAATATTTACGGCTGACATTTTCCCAGAGCTCACACTACTGCACAAATAATGAGCAAGAAGTGCTTGTTACAACAAAAAGGAATGTGCGCGGGATGCTTGGCCTCACTGGATGATGAGGAACACCAACGAGATGCTTCAGAGAAAAAAAATATATGTGAATGCGTAAAGTTTCATTTGTGTTAACTCTTACATAAACCTATGAATGAATGTACTAAAATATAATATTGCACTTAAATATTGTTACTTGACCCCGCAAAAGTTTAATGCCCTGAACATCATGCCATGAATTAAATCTTTTCTTAAGTCAACAATTTTCCATCATAATACAGTAGATAAAGTACAATTTAACAACAAAGTTGCAATCACTCTATTTGTTAATACTCTTTTTTTTTAACAAGTCTAGAATAATTTTGGACACACATAATTTCCCCCAATGCCTTCTCTTCCCTGGAGAAGCGCCGGGGACAGACACCAAGCATGACACAGGCCTCTGAAGCCAGTCTTTGCTCGACCTGCATCTCACACATCACTTAACACAGAGATTCTCAGAAAACATGTACGTACATGCTATACACTTGAGGGCATTCCAGCAGCAAAATTTACCGCACATCACAAAATGGAAGTTGTGTCACAATGCACTTATCAAATGGCCAGAAGCAGTGAATGTGAATGTCCTGCTGCGTTCACATTCCTTTGTTTCTTTAACTTACAACATATATAACTACAATCGGCTTCACCATCTTCTCTTATATCATTTAAGTCATCTGAAGATAAGCAGCCATATAAACACTGCTATTTGCTGAGTGATCTACATATTCCCATCTCATTTTGAATCTTGTAGTAAATTTGCTTTACTCCGACCAAAACCATAATCTAATTATATGATGCCAAAACATTTATTTTTTAATAATCTTGTACTTCATTAATAAGTAAGGATAGATTAGGTATATTTATGGATAGATGGATTAAGGTGGCTTGGTTTCCTGCAGGGATTCCTACACGTAGGCCTGATGGCTTCCGGCACCTCATTTTTTCACGTTCCTATGCAATGTTAGACACAAGAAGGCTCCAAATCAAGATGGGAATATGTAGACTGAACAGCGAGAGAGAATATCTATGAATGCGAGTATTACTGTGTCCTCAGATGACTCTATTACTGTGACAGATGGTGACACAAGATATCATAGTCAACAATTTTACCAGATCTAATTCCTATTTAAAAATGTTTCACCTTTTATGATTTAGATAACAATATTTTCAGATGTCATACAGTGAAATCTAGATAAGTCTGAAGGGTTTCATTCTTAAAAACTTTATATCATAATTTGGAATGTTGTGACTTATAATATTAAGTGAAAATGAAGATGAATAAGAAACAATGCAATAAATGATCAGCCTGTGATCACTGCTTGCATTACTGTAAGTGGCAAGTTGTTCTCTCTTCAGGAGCTGCCTTGTGTAGGTTAATGGACCTTTTGCAGTCTCACTTCTTTATGTTTTCTAAGCCAGTAGTAACTTCACATGTATCAAGGTCTGCAATAATTGTGTTAGTTTGCAGACTCCTTATTTCCTTAGGTTTTCTTAGTTATTAATAACCTGCACATATATAATGGCCAGCAATAATTCAGCATTTCATTTGGTATTGAAAGAGTAAATGTAAAGGAAGAGATTTGGTCAGTTAGGATAGCCAAGGCTCTTTTCTAACATATGGTTTGACTTACCAAGGTTTCACTGCATATACAAATATCCCTGATGTGAATTTCCTTTAAATAAAAAGTAAACCATGAAAGAAACATAAGCATTATACCGTCTGAACTCCTAAATAAACACAGTATTAGAAATATCCATCTGGAAATGCTTTCATATTCTCAACAGAAATTCAGAAGATAAACATTCAAAACACTGAACATCAATGATATAACTCTTAGTCCCAGCACAGCCAACTGCTCACCAGCGACAGAAACCAATGCTCGTGGTATCAGCAAGAAGCTCTAAACATCAAGACGAAAAGCTTAAACTAACTTGACACCTGGATTAGTTTCCTCGCAATGTTAGAAGAACACATGAAACCTTATATACAACAGCTCACAGGAGATATAAGGAAATAGAGTAATGCAAACAGTAATTTCCACACATTCTTTCTACATGGAATGACTAAGTTTAAATAGCGATGCCCCGCCACAGGTCGGAGAGGTCGATGCTCGTGCCAGAGAGCTCGGCACATTCCTGGGTCATGGCAAGGAACAGAGTCACTGAATCGCACGGCTGACCCTCATGCAAGCCTGGACTAGCTGGGAGCATTTCACACTAAGCAGGATCATGCCAACTTTCCTGGCTGCTTACTAAAGACTCCACATTAAAATCACAACCACTTATATGGGAGTAATGAGGATTCCTTCAATCACACCAACAGCTGGGTCTTTGTCAATCTTGACAAAGAGACCAACATTGTATCAAAAGTGTATGTCTTGCCAGGCAGGAGACCAACACCTGCCTGGCCACTGCTGCTCTGGAATTGTTCTGACATTGCTGTGCCAAGAGTTACAGATGATAAGGATACCATAGTTCAGTACCAAACAATTTCTGGGAGGAAAGGAGTGAAGGTAACCATGTCCATGTCCTCTGCAGCAAGAAACCTCTGCAGGAGTTTTACAAGTTAAGCATAGAGGAGCAATTTATCTGGAAGATGGACACTGTTATCAAGAACCTATAAACTGAACCTGCTGCATTTGTGACTAGGAGGAAAAGAAGTAGAAACATGCATTACTAGTATGCAGATATCGTCTGTCATGGTCACCTACAGATAGACGTCACCGTGGGACAGAATGCTGTCTGTAGCACGAGGCATCAACTGTCACAAGTTCCATGTGTGAATATAAATAATGAGACCACTAATATTGCATGGCCACCCAAACAACAATGGATGCCAGAGACTCCAGCCGAGGCCAAATTACAATGAAGTATATTTTAAGTAGGAATGTCAGAGAGAGAGAGAGAGAGAGAGAGAGAGAGTGTGTGTGTGTGTGTGTGTGTGTGTGTGTGTGTGTGTGTGTGTGTGTGTGTGTGTGTGTGTGTGTGTGTGTGTGTGTGTGTGTGTGTGCACCCCAGAGTCCCACTGCTGGTGTGGCTGAAGGAGTGAAGGAGTGAGGGTGTTGGACAGTGGTGATCCAAACACTCAGTTTTCCCTACCACAGAGCTGCCCCTCAGTTTGGTCTACAGGAGAATAGTCATCCCACACTGGTCAATCGTTGTCTCGGCTGCCGTCCTCCTTGGGCCCCGTCTCCTCCGGCTTGACAATCTGGTAGGTGATGAGGTACTCTGGGTAGGCCTGTGTGGTGAGGACAGAGGTATTGGTTCACAGGTCAGGTTAGGGAATTACATACTTGTACAGTCACCACCTAACTTGATAAAACAGTTCTCCTACCTATGTTTCTAGAAAAAGTTACACCTGTCATCCTGTTTTCATGGCACCTGTCATTAGCTATAACTGCTTCTGATGTGTATCATAGACCTGCCTTCCTCCTTTCCCCTCCACATCCAATTTCCCATCCCTCTTCTACTCCATACTTTAATCCCCCCCTCTCTCTCTCTATCTCTCTCTAGCAATTAAATTTATTTTATAGAAATAAAAAATCAAAACCCCAACATCTACAAGTATTTTCTAAAGACAGTCCAGTTACTAAATTTTTATAGTGAAACCTATGCAAGGTCTGTCTTGCCATTATAATTTCAACAAAGTAATAATAACACAGTGTAACAAAATTTTTACTTTTTTGTCTTTGGTCAATTAATGTTATTTTCTATTTCCTTTCATCTAAAAACAAAGAATATACAGGCAACTTCCGTTTAACGAAGGTTCACACAACGAAATTTCACTATAACGAAGGTTTCATTTTACTACCATCTGCTCGTTTAACGAACACCAAACTCGCTTTAACGAAGTTTTATCCAGGTAATTTTTTTCAAAATTTGAAAGCCCCACTGTATCATGCAAGCTGACAGGCTTTTAAATACATCAGGAGCTGCTGGTACTAAGGCCTGCCTCAGGAGAAATCCTGAGACACCTGTAGAATAAAGATCAAGATCAAGCCTCTCGTGGACAACACAGGCTCTGCCGATACAAAGGCCTGACTCAGAAGAAATTCTGTGTCACCTGTAGCATCAAGATCAAGATCAAGATCATGCACACCACTCACTCCCCAGTCAAAACATAACAGCGTCACCAGCAGCTCATCTTCCGTAGTTCAACTTACCACCAAATCCCCCTGCAATGTGGCCTAACGTTCCTAAGAAGACCAGGAAGTGTCTTACTCTCGAAGTGAAGCTGGTTATTATTCACAGACAAGAGAAAGGCCAGAAAACTAATAACATTGCATCCCACCATGGCTTGACTCCATCTACTGTCTACTATTTTCAAGTCAAGAGACTCTATTAAGAAGGCTAGTGAGACCTCATCTTCCTTGCAAGCTAAAAGAACCACCAGAACTCGTGACTCTACAATGGATAAAATGGAAAGCCTTGTGGAAATGTGGTACATAAGTTTTGTATGCAGTACCATGATGCGCACTTTGTTTACATTCCACAGGTTGCCGGTTAGTGTATTTCCCGTTTCACTCTCCCTCCCTTCATAAAGTTAAGATCAACAACATTATAAAGTTACGTACATACATACATTAGTGTACATTATAATGACTTAAACTAAACTACCTAAATGTTTAACTTCATAATTTTTACTTTCATGAAACCTTTAACTGTACTATGATGCACTCTCACTTTGCTTACTCTCAATGGAAGTTCAAATCAGGAGTTAAACTTGTTATAATCGGTTTGCTTAACGAAGTTTCGCTTAACGAAGTGTTTTTTAGGAACGTAACCCCTTCGTTAAACGGGGGTTGCCTGTAATGCTTATTCTCTTTAAACTTTGATTTTTATAAACTGGCCAGCGGTTTTGAAACTAGCCTATTATAATTATTATTATAATTATAACAGAGCTATGAGATTTGCAATCCCCCGAATTTGGAGGGAACCAACTGATCACACAAGCAATTGCTTTTTCTGTATGGTAGACCCTTCCAAATGTCGAGCAGGCAAAAATGCGCCTGCTATCATATATCCTGACCTTCTGTCATCCATTGCGCCAGTGCCACACTGCTCTGAGGTCCCCGTACCCACTCCTAAGAGAGAGCAGAGCAGCAGTGTTTACAAAAGGAAAGTAGTTCAGAAGAACATGAAGACACTGATCCAGAGTTCAGAGATGCAACTGATGAGAGAAATCCATACTACCCCAGCCAAGAAGACATCAATGACCTGATCAGAGATCTTGGCCTCATGAAGTCAAATGGCGAGCTTTTAACATTGAGACTCAAGCAGTGGAATTTGCTAGATGAGAGTGTGCACATATCAGGTCAGAGAAAGCGTCACCAGCATTTTTCAAGCTTTTTCACTCGTCAAGATGAGCTTTGCTTTTGCCACAATGTGACCGGTCTGTTTGAGGCAATTGGAATTACCCTTAACCCCAAAGAGTGGCGGCTCTTTATCGACAGCTCGTGCAGAAGCCTCAAAGCAGTGCTGCTTCATAACGGGAATATGTACCCATCTCTCCCCCTCGCCCACTCTGTCCAGCTCAAAGAGGAATACAAGAGTGTCAAGATGTTGTTAGATGCCTTGAAATATGAAGAGTACCGTTGGGAGGTTATAGGAGACTTCAAAATGGTGGCTTTCCTGATGGGTCTCCAAAGCGGCTTTACCAAGTATCCTTGTTATCTTTGCCTTTGGGACAGCAGAGATACCATGGCACACTACCTCAAGCTGGACTGGCCACAGCGAACCGAGTTTAGTGTGGGAAGAACAACGTCAAATGGGAGCCATTGTTGGATCCCAGAAAAGTACTGTTTCCTCCACTCCACTTAAAACTGGGCCTTATGAAACAATTCGTCAGAGCTCTAGATAAGGAGTCCCCAGCTTTCAAGTACCTCCAAGATTTCTTCCCAAGTTGTCTGCAGCGAAAGTTGAAGCCGGTGTCTTTATTGGTCCACAAATAAAAAGGTCATGGAGTGCAAGGAGTTTCCCAAAAAACTCTCAAGGACAGAGAGAGCAGCATGGGACAGCTTTGTCGCAGTAGTTCTTGGCTTCTTGGGGAATCATAAGGCCGAAAACTATGTGGAGCTTGTTGAGAACTTGGTGACAAACTACGGCAAGATGGGTTGCAGGATGTCCCTTAAAGTCCATATCCTTGACGCCCATCTTCATAAATTTAAGGAAAACATGGGAGCATACTTCGAGGAGCAGGACGAGCGCATCCACCAGGATATATTGGACTTTGAACGTCGCTACCAAGGGTCTTATAATGAAAACATGATGGGAGACTACATTTGGGGGCTGATTCGTGAAAGTAATCTACAGTATAAGCGTAAACCAAGAACTACTCATTTCTAATGTGTCTATTGTCTCACTGGTGTAATTCTAGAATAAATAAATGCTATTATTGCATTACATGTCGTTTTGTATCTACTTTGTTCAAGTCAAACTTCAAATTTGTCACTTTGTCCCTATGAGAAAGGGTAAATTTCAAAAATGTCATTATCTTGGACACAAAAGCAAAATTAGAAATGAATATAAGTATTTTTCATGTTTTCTAGACATAAGCAAATAAGAAATAACGTTTCAACTCAAGGACAAAAGCTTTGTTACACGGTGATAATTAACATCACCCTTTTCAGTCTTTATTTTCATGAAATCTAAAGTGTGTGTGTGTGTGTGTGTGTGTGTGTGTGTGTGTGTGTGTGTGTGTGTGTGTGTGTGTGTGTGTGTGTGTGTGTGTGTGTGTGTGTGTGTGTGTGTGTGTGTGTGTGTGTGTGTGTGTGTGTGTGTGTGTGTGTGTGTGTGTGTGTGTGTGTGTGTGTGTGTGTGTGTGTGCAGGGGGGGAGGTATAGATATGGAGGAGAGAGAGAGACAGGGATGGATGAGAAATGTAGAAAAAAGGAGGGAGTAAGGATGGGGAGGTGGACATGGAGTGGAATGGCTTAATTTACTCATAAAGATTTCTTTCTAGTCAATGACACCCATTGAAAACCTTGAATTTACATGTGGCTTTGATTAAAAATAATGGTGGGAAGGCTGCTTTATTAAGCATGGAGGCAACTGTACATTTATCTGTATCTATATACCAGGTCAGCAATCCCACATTAGATAACCATTCTTGTATCTAATGGGATGAAAAAAAGGAAAGAGAAAGAAGCAATGCAAATAATATATAGCATACACCGGTAAATTTGTAATAGACTGTTCCTTAGAAAAAACTTTCATGCATCAAAATTTTATTAGGATCAACAATGTGCATTTTACACTATCTTTAGCAGACTTCCTAAGTAATTTCCACTTATAAAACGTTAATTCAATACTTATCAATCAATGCAAAGAAAAGTGATTTCCATGCAACATAAAACAAAAAAGTGTAAAAAGTGTGCACACCAAAATTCACTTGTACAAGCACACACAGAGCAAGGCAATGAGTGTTGGTGCCCTTAGTAACCTCACCTGCTCTCCTCTGTAGACCACATACTCCGGATAGCAGAGACCGCCAGCACTGGGCCGCCCCACAACAGAATGGTGGCCGGGAGGTGCATGAGCCATCTTCATTGCTGAGAACTGGAGGAAGGACTTGCCCAAAGTGACACGACAAAGAAGCAGCTGCCTGAAGAGGTAAAAATGGGAGCAGGTCAGGTCACTGGCTGAATCAGGATTGTGGTGCTAACATTTGTATCAACACTTACATCTGTGTTCCTCAAATGTCTTGGCATCTTATCCTGACTACATATTATGGGTTCCACAAGATTCTAATAATATTTCAACAAGAATTCTAGTCATAAAAGGGATAAATATACACAGTCAATAATCATCAGTGACCTATGAGGTTTTGACAAGTCATGATGAAACCCTGAACCAAGATTCAAAGAACATTAGACAAATTATCAGAATTTCTAAGTGTATTCATGGTACTAGAATTTTCAAGTGTTATCATGGTACTGGAATAGTCAAGTCTTTTATGGTGGTAATGATAGTTTACCAAGAATTCAGCATATTAATAGTTCAGGAAATGTGGGAAATTGACAAAGTGTCTCTGTGACCTTTGAAAATGAGGTAAAAATAAACATCACTTTTTATTCTTTAACGGGAGACATTCTTACGAAGTGATAGTATGATCAAAAACACTAAGCGGTTTACAATACTTTATCATTTAATCCAAAACTATATTCTTAACTGCACCAAGCAGTTTTCTTAGGCCTGAGATATTGCAGCAGGTAGAGGATCAAGAAGATAAACCTTAGACTCAAAGGGTCAGCATAAACGGAAGCCTGACCTGTAGCATGAGTAGCAAGATCTGTCTTTGTGCACCGGACACCCACTTCCACCTCCAATGCCGTACACATACTGGTTGCTCTTGGACGAGTGCTCAGCAAAGTAGATTCCTGAAAGGTAGAAAACATTATACATTAAGATTTGTACCACACTGGAAAATGGTAAAGTAAACGTTATTATATTATCCCCTTCACTCCAGGGATTAGAAAACAGTTCCCAGCACTGTATCCAGGCTGGGAGGTGATGGGGGTATAACTGACTCAGAGGCAGCTCTCTCTCTCTCTCTCTCTCTCTCTCTCTCTCTCTCTCTCTTTACAGAAATAACAATAATAGTAAGTGATTTTTCGTACTAGGTATGTACATTATGAAATAAAACCATGCAAATTCTACAGAAAAAAATATTATAATTTGCCAGCTCTTGGTCATTTTCTGAAGATGGCACAAATGACAAAAAACATTTATCTTTATGGTAAACTAATCTACTGATTTCATTAAAAAGTAAATACAGTAAGTCCTCGTTATACGGCACATATGCGTTCCTGAAAACCTCACTGCAAATTGAAATTACCATATACCAAACCCATTATAAATGTAATAATAGGGAATGTGTTCCAGCACGTTGAAAGTCACCCCAACAGACATGAAAATACATGAAAAATAATCATATAAAAAAATTGTAAAGTACTGCGCAAAAGAAATAAACAGAATATGTTTTTATTTACCTTTCACTCGCCACGTATTCTATCAGATAATGTCCCTCCCGAGGCTAAGGGACAGTACGGATTTCAGCCCTTACTCATAATGACCACAAAAAACAAGCCATAGGATTTCACTTGTGTTCAGTGAGACACATGGGAAAAGACTGATTGTTGTTGTGGTACGGTGTAAACAAAACACGGGCGGATACCATATGTGTACATTTTTCTTACCGTAAATAGAACACCGTAACAGTGAATTTAATGGATAACAAAGTACCGTATAAGGAGGACTTACTGTAAAACAAAATCATTGCCAGCATGATGTATCAGTACTTATCCCGGTGTAAGCAAATCATACACCTTTGTAATAATAATGAAAGTCATGTAAGCCATTATATCATATACAATATAGGGAGACGGTGACATAGTGGATAAGGTGGTGAGTGTGGGATCGGGCAGACAACCATGCATAGGTTCAAATCCCACCACATGCCGCTCTGAAATTTTGTCATTTGGTTCAACATGTTACCCGCGTTATGGCAACAACAGCGCTTTCCTCTGCCACATCACTCTTCACGACGCTCTCCCGCCAATACCACTGGAGCCACCACAAGGAGAGGAGGTACGTGTCTTCTCTATGTCTCAAGGACACTTATGCCACAATAAAATTGGTGTCCCACTGGTGCCCCACCAATCCTGCATACCATCGTTGGCCCACTTTGCCACACTGCAATATTTTCATTGTGCTGGTGCGTCATTGGCTACTGGTTTACTACAGCGATTCCATGAAATAAATAACAAACAGAATCTGCATCTTATTTTGTCAGTTGTGCATGGAAATTATTATCTGTTATTTTTATAACATTTTTATCCCTTACAGATTTATTGAACTTCTACTTTTATGTCTGTAGGTAATGGATGTCTCTGGATTTTACGGTAAAAGAAATATGGAAGAAAGCTCTGATGAAGATTTTGTTCCCTCAAGTCTGATCACTTCCAGTGACAGTGACGAAAATGATGAATCTGAATCATAAGATGAACCAGAGGAAGAGACAGATGACCCTTCACCTGCTGATGGTGACACACCTTCACAGGGATGGGGGCCTGTATCCGCAAAACAACATTCTGATTCGTTTGTTAGTAGTGTGATGCCATGAGAGAGATTTGAAATTCTTCTTAGATGTTTCCATTTCAGGGATAATAATGACAGATGATCCGCCTGACCCTTTGTTCCAAATGAGACCACTGATCACTGCCATTAGGGACCACTGTCAGGCTGTTTATAAGCCAGGTCATGAGTTCGTGATTCATGAGAGCAGGGTTCCTTTCAGGGGCAGGATTAACTTTTAGACAATACATTCTTGGGAAAGCACATAAATATGGCTTCAAACTGTGCACTCCTCATGGGTATATGTGGAATTTCATGATCCATGCAGGGAACTTCAAAAAGAGTCAGGGACTGAACTCAACAGAAACCCTAACTGCAACCTTGGAAAGGGTGCCACTCTCTATGCTGAAAACTATTACTATTCATTAGTACTAGCAGAATATCTATTGGATAAAAGAACTTATCTTTGTGGAACCATTAAGAGTACCAGAAGGTACCTTCCTAAGGAACTTACTGAATTTAAACTGAAAAAGAAAGAAATCTAAGCACTGGAGAACAGCAAAGACATAAAAATGTTCAAATGGAGAGATAAGCGAAATGTACTTACTATCTCAACTGTGCCTGAACATAGTGATCACTTAGTTCCCAGTGGCAAGAAAAATAAACATAAAGAGGAGGTTTTCAAAAAAAGAAAGTGTAATATCATACAACAAAGCCAAGAAGGGTGTGGATGTCTCTGATCAATACACATCGTATTACAGTCCCCTGAGAAAAAGCAAAAAAGTGGTACAGGAAATTAGCCTTTGAATTGCTTGCTGGACTGTCAGTAGTAAATGCATGGATTCTTCATTGCCAATATTTCTCTAGATACAATGAATCAACTGCAATTTCGAGAGGCTTTAGTATATTTGCTGACAGGAAATGAACTTGAAGACATTAGACCTGGGAGAAACTCTGGAGTAATATCAGGGAATAGGTGTACACACATACTAACTGAAAAAGATGGACATAAGAGAGATACTAGAAAAAATGCCGTGGCTACTATGAAAAAATCTCTCTATCTGAAGGATGCAAGGTAGCTACAAATAAGGTTAGAAGAGTGAACACAGCCATGACACACTATGTACCTCTTCAGATATGTCAAAAGTGTTCCAAGGAGGCAAAATATGTGTCCTTGTGTTGAAGGGGTTATGACCTGCATCACACTGGCAAACTTGACACAGTCAAAGCACAAATCTGAATCATTAATATAACTCACATACACAATGAGTCACAATATACCTTTAACATTTATCTTCTTCTCTGCCTTCAGCTCTAACCTATTTCTATAATCTATATGGAGCCAAAGCTTCTTCCTAACCTTTTTTGCTTTGTCCTGTCTTGCACACTATGCTCCATTAGACCCAAATAATACATTCATAGCATCACCCAGAATTCATGCTCCCTTACAAACCCAACCACTGCACCACACACCTGCTCCAAACATGCCCCCGATGTAGGCATGTCTCTCATCGAAGCCTTTCTGGACGATGGCTGAGATAAAGGGAGAGCCGTGGAAGAGCATCCTCTCAGTGGATTGCCCATTGCTCTCCTCCGCCACCTCCCGCCGCCGGTGTGTGTAGCGCTCCCACAGACGCTTGTTACGAATCTTCTGGATCTGTTGAAGTGGAAGGTAGTGGTGAGACAAATGCCAACATAAGAACATAAAGGAGGCTGTACAAAGCTGTGAGGTCGACACATGACAAGAACTAGTCTGTGTAATGTTACTAATTTTTATGTAAGAGGTGTTCTGACTAAGGGCAACACAAAGTAGTGAACAAAAAAAGGCTCATTCAAGTTTATGCCAGTCTTAAAAGAAAGTACATCAAAAGAATGTCCAAAATTATAAGGAAGAAATTCTTGCATATTTTGTGGATTTCTCTACACCAAGAATAATGAAATTTTTCATTATAGTCTTCTGGTATGATGTAATTCTTTCCTGCCAAAAGACAACAAAGCACAAGTATTCTCAACAAGTAAGGCAGTTCCTCTTGTCTTCAGAATCCTATATTGCCACAGGACAAGTTACAGGCAATGTTAACAAGCCACCCATACCTTGACAACATTGTACTTGGCGAATATCCCGCCAGCATGGCCATTGTCGCGGTGCTCCCTGATGGTGGCCTGCATTTCCTCCTCCACTGCAATGAACTCCCGGTCCTCCCGACACAGGTCTAGCAGCAGTGTGCCCTGGGAGGAGCCATTGCTGTTGTTGCTGCTTCCACACGCACTGCTCACCAGGCCGTCTGTGAAGGAGGCGTGTGGATGTGATATAATGTCTGGGAGACTAATATACATGCATATGCCAAAACTGTCCCCATAAAAAAGCATGTAGCCAAGACAAAGAAATCTCCCTTTTGAATAACATGACATCCTAATATGTGATTTTCTAGCTTTCACAGCATTCACATTATCTTTATACACTTTATACCTAAGAACATGTCATGAAATATTACACATAATCTATTTTCTGCCATGGACAAAGGAATGAACAGATGGACACACTGATGGACAACTCTAAGGAATATTTCAAGGAAATAGCAGCTACAAAATTAAGTAAAGAAATAAATTGACAATTCTCAAGGCTCATCTACTCATTAAATCTTTTGGGATTATGAGAGATTTCATCCATTTTTTACACCTAAGTCATTCTCCCTAATAAAAAAAAGAACAAATTAAATAAATAAATAAAACTCCACACATTCAAATCAGCTGTATTGTCATCATCAGTAGACACAACCATGCAACCCCCCCACAGTAAGTGACATGAGGCGAGGTGGTGGGTGAAGACTCACTGTGTTGGATGAGCAGCTTCTCTACGCCCTTAAGCAGCTTGTGACGGTGACCGTAAGCATTGATGCCGATGGTCTTGAGCTCCTCATGGCCCATCTCTGCCAGGATGTCCAGCGTGATGTCCTCCCGCTCAAAGATATCCCGCAGGTGGTCCAGTCCCATACTTTTAATATAAAAGACATGAGATACTTAATTATATAACCATTTATGTGTTTTTGTGCTATTTTTATTGTAGGAGAGAACAAACACAACTATTGAGATGAGTAAGTTATGAGAATCAAACTATATAGTCTACAACACTCCTCCTTTCAGAACATAACACAAGATACAAAACATTGATAAATACATATATGAACATAAATACCAAGGCTGTCTCCCATTACAAAAGATGATGTATCCTAGACAAGGCACAAAAACTTTCACATTCTTACTCAGTCACTCACTGATAAATTAGTGAAAAATAAAACACTTAAGGTTTCCACACCCTCTGGAAAATCAAACTTGAACTAAACATTCTATGTTCATTTCTGCTTCATTAGATTGCAAAGTTAATATAAAGTGGATTCAGGTCTCTTGCTCTCAGTCTCACAAAAATATGAGGCAGGAAGGTTTAACATATGAAGACCCAAGTGACTAACCAATGCACCATAAGTGTGTGTGTGTGTGTGTGTATTTACCTAGTTGTAGTTTTACAGGGGCTGGGCTTTATGCTCGTGTGGCCCCGTCTCCATATCTACACTTATCCAATCTTACTTTAAAAGTATGCACACTTATTGCAGACACTACTTCTTCATTTAAACTGTTCCACGTCTCAATACATTTTTGCGGGAAACTATATTTTTTAACATCTCTCTTCCCTTTCTCAGCTTTTTACTATGCGATCTTGTGCTTCGAATGTCATATTCTTCTCTCAGGATCAGTTTCTCATTATCCACTTGGTCCATTCCGTTGATCAATTTATAAACTTGTATCAGATCTCCTCTCTCCCTTCTTTGTTCCAGGGTTGGTAGATCCATAGCCTTTAGTTTCTCCTCATATGTCATCCCTTCAAATTCTGTGTGTGTGTGTGTGTGTGTGTGTGTGTGTGTGTGTGTGTGTGTGTGTGTGTGTGTGTGTGTGTGTGTGTGTGTGTGTGTGTGTGTGTGTGTGTGTGTGTGTGTGTGTGTGTGTGTGTTATTTACCACCATCACCACGGTCGTCTGCTGGTCACCCAGCCTGTCTTTCCCATTACGGAGCGAGCTCAGAGCTCATAGTGTGTGTGTGTGTGTGTGTGTGTGTGTGTGTGTGTGTGTGTGTGTGTGTGTGTGTGTGTGTGTGTGTGTGTGTGTGTGTGTGTGTAATTCACTGTTTGATCTGCTGCAGTCTCTGACGAGACAGCCAGACGTTACCCTACGGAACGAGCTCAGAGCTCATTATTTCCGATCTTGGGATAGGCCTGAGACCAGGCACACGCCACACACTGGGACAACAAGGTCACAACTCCTCGATTTACATCCCGTACCTACTCACTGCTAGGTGAACAGGGGCTACACGTCAAAGGAGACACACCCAAATATCTCCACCCGGCCGGGGAATCGAACCCCGGTCCACTGGCTTGTGAAGCCAGCGCTCTAACCACTGAGCTACCGGGCCATGTGTGTGTGTGTGTGTGTGTGTGTGTGTGTGTGTGTATTTACCTAGTTCTAGTTTTACAGAGCCTGGGCTTTATGCTCGTGTGGCCCCGTCTCCATATCTACACTGTGTGTGTACGTGTGTGTGTATGAGCGCGTGAGCATGTGTGTGTGTGTTCTAAGCACAGCCAATCACCTGTTGAGGAAAGATGCGATGCTCATGTTGACAGGTGTGTCTGGAGTGGTCTCACAGCGGGAGTGGTCGCAGCAGCCATCCCCAATGCCTGGTGAAGACCCCAGCACCGGCGTGAAGGTCAGGCTGGCACCGGACGGCATCATCACTGTTTCAACTGGGGAAGGAAAATGAGAGATTATATACATAGTTTAAAATCTTCTATCTTATTTCTCTTCTTTCAGTTGTTGAAAAAAAATTATGAATAGAGGTTAAATCTTGTTACCTTACTCTCTTTCTTCTACTTAATTTTATTTATGTGTATACTAAGCCAGCAATCTTACACACAAGGAACAGACAAAATACTACACTCATACATACATACATCATTCACACTCTTAGCCCAGTCTAACCTTAGTGGAAAGAGACAGTCTTGTGGACTAAATTATATTGGTTAGGTTTCAATACCCTATTCCTTTTTTTTCTTTTTAACCAGGGATATGGAGTCGGAGTTGGAGTCAGAGTCGGGTCGAGGAGTCGGCTACTTTTGGCCGGAGTCGGAGTCGGAATTGGAGTAGAATCAGAGTCGGTGTCGGAGTCGGTAAAAATATGAGCGACTGACTCCTTTACGTGATAAATTTCGAGTAAAGATTCCACTTCATGCAGATTAGATTCCTAGAAATTGGGAGAAATTGACTTTGTGGAGGATGTGTCCAATCAACCAGTACATATAAAGATAATTTTTATTAATTTATGATAATTATATAATCGTCAAGTACACTTTCATTATGGATTGACTCGAAAATATGTAAGTATTGATTCTCTTAACTTTCGTCTTTTTTGGGTGTAGCAACTAGCGAGCTTTTTGCTTAATCTTTTCCCTTGGCCACCATCCCTCATGTAAAAAAATTAACTATATTGTTGTACTGTAAAAAATAATAAATAAATAAATAAATAAATAAATAAATAAATAAAAAAAGCCAGAGTCAGAGTCACAACCTTCAAATTTCCTGGAGTCGGAGTCGCAGTCAGAGTTGCAACATTTAAATTTACTAGAGTCGGAGTTGGAGTCGGAGTCAGACTTTTGAAAATCCAACTCCACACCCCCTGTTTTTAACTACTGAAAAAAAAAACCTTATAAATATAAATCAAAGTTTGCTACTATATTTTTTTCTCCTCTATAGTGAATCACCAGAGAGAAAACAAAGACACGAACACCACCAACCTTCAGCACCAATGTTGTTGATGGATATCATGGAGGGCGCTGGGGACACAGTGGGCTGAGCAGCAGCCTTGCAAGGCGTGCCAGGCGGTTTGGGGGATGATGGCGAGACAGGTGGTGGCACACTGCCTCCTGTGGCTGGGGTGAGGCTGGGCTGGCTCATCATGGCATCCTGCAGCAGGCTCCTCACGTCCTCTGCTGTGGCAAGGTGCAAGGGAGTCTGGCCCTCCTGTAATGTGACACCATATCAGTAAGCATGTTTAACTATTTTTGTATATATCATGAAGGCAATCCCATACAGAATGGCCCAGACAAAGCATTTCTCACTCACTCACTCACTCACTCATTCACACACACACACACACACACACACACATTCACACTCTCAGACCCTCAGCTCCTGTAGAAGAGGATTTTCTCAAAGACCACTGTACCCCTAGTGCTCCCAGCTCTATGGCAAGGCATAAGAATACTACCCTTATATTCTCTGCATGCAATGAGAGGCAATTGAATCAGACATAGCAAGGGACTAATAAACCCTTCTATGTATGACATCCTATCAACAGACAAACAAAAAAGCAAGCTTTCTCTCTGTCCCTGGCTTCTTTTAACATTTGTTTTAGTTCATTCTACATACATTTCTATTTGAAAGATGGTGTATTTTCTTTATCTTGCATGTTCTATCTATTCTAGCTTTTTTATCTTTTCTTTTACTTCATGTAATGTGCAATTTCTATGAGGGATGGTACACTTTTCCTTATGCTGTATGTTCCCTCTCCCCTGTTGTCCTTCATCGTTTCATCTTCAACACTACAGACAACCTACAGTGACAAGAGCGCCTTCCACTGACCTGGTTCTTAAGGTAAGGGTCAGCACCATGGGCCAGCAGCAGGGCACAGAGTTGAGTGCGGCCCTTCTGTGCTGCCTCATGGAGGGGAGTGAAACCCCACCGGTCTGTGGCATTCACTGCTGTCTGGAATCTGATGAGAAGGGCAGCGATGTCCAGGTGTCCGTAAGATGAGGCATTGTGCAAGGGAATGAGTCCTCCCTGCAAGACAAGAGTGTGTTATTTATCCTACTCTTGCTTCCAGAATGTGGCAAAGGGTACATAAATAGTTTGTATGTAACTTTTCACAAGACAAGAAAAACTTATCATACTAACTATTCATATTTGAACAGACACACACAATGTTTGCCATGGGAAAAAAAAAAAAATACTATAGGTAACTGTCATTCTTCAGTTCTTTTCCTAAACAGACACAGTGGCAAGGTTTACGAGAGAGGAGCCACACTGACCTTATCTTGAGCATTGACATCAGCACCATTCTCCAGGAGGTATTCGGCCACCTCCAGATTGTTGTAGCCAGCTGCCAGGTGCAGCGGGGTGGAGTTGCGGCCCTGTAGCACAGACAGACAACACCATTAAGGCACACCAGCCAAGATCAGTATACAGCATTAGCAAGGACTTCCAGATCTAACAGAAATGCATAAACATCATCTCAGTTAAGATATAGATAGTGAAAAGACCACCTGTTTCTGTTACAGATACATAAGAACATCATATCATATATATAATACATAAAATGCCTGTTTCTAAAATGAACAGTACCTAAAGCACTAGAACTTTCAAATGGTACACATAATATATAAATTGCTTGTTTCTGATGTGAACAGCCTCTGGAAATAAAAATGAGGGGAGAACAAAGAGAAAAAAAGAGGAGAGAGATGATCATGAAAAAAGAACAAAAAATAACACTGAGAATGAAACTAAATGAATGAAAAAAAAAGGAAAAATTAGATCATAACAAAAATAATGAGTTACGAAAAAGATGAAAGGGTAGATGAGACAGGGAGGGAGGGGGAGAGTTAAGGAAAAAAGAAGGAAGACTAATAAATGAAAAGGGAAAGAAAAAAATACAAAATAAATGAGTTAAGGAAGAAGTGAAAGAATTGGTGAAACAGCAAGAGAGTCGGATTGGGGAAAAAAGGAAAAACAAAGAAATAAAAGGGAAGAGGAAATAATTAGGTCTTGACACAGCTATCACTGCCACAACTGCCACAACCACCACCTTACCTGTGAGTCGCGACAGTTGATGTTGTCTGGGTTGAGCAGCTTCTGTACCCGAGCCAGATTGCCCTTTTTGGCGGCGTCCAACAATGCCGCATCACCCCTCAGCAGGTCAGCCACGTCCTGGTCACTCTCCTTCACCAAGTCCAGAGCAGTGTGGCCGTCCCTGTTCTTACGGTTCACATCAGCCCCGTGCTGTGGGAAGAGAGGTGCTGGTGAGTGGCTGGGTGATCTATAACAAAGGTGGTGGTGGTAGTAGTAGTAGTAGTAGTAGTAGTAGTAGTAGTAGTAGTAGTAGTAGTAGTAGTAGTAGTAGTAACATTAGTAGTAACAGTAGCAGTAACAGTAGTAGTTTATACACACATCTACATCTCTTCTAATAAAGTACAGTGGTACTTCGACATATGATTTTAATTCGTTCCGTGACAATCGTTGCATATCAAAAAAATTGTATATGAAATAAATTTTTCCCATAGAAATTAATGGAAATACAATTAATTCGTTCTTGTGATATGAATTTACCCCACCCCCCCAAAAAAAATAACATGCTTTAAATACCAACCAAATATAGATTTAATATAAGATAAATACAATGTTTATTGTATGCATGATATAAATTAACTATATTGCTCAAATAACAACTTAACCCGCAAAACTTGGGACACCGATAGACGTTCATCACACAAGGCACGGGCACGTCAATAGACGTTTAGGCTTTTTACAGCTAATTTTGGTTATTTTCTTCCCATTTTCTTTGCTTGTGAGCTGGCAACACTCATCAAGAGTAAACATATGCTCTACATCACTGTGTCACCAACGATAAATGGTAGGAGCGATCGACAGTAATTTCATTGTATCTGATTCCGCCACCTCTCCCGCACACCTTACTTCTATACCTTGGGTCTCTCGCCATGTTAAGGGGAGACAACTTTTGAATGAGACTGGTATCAGAACAGGAGAGAGAGAGAGAGAGAGAGAGAGAGAGAGAGAGAGAGAGAGAGAGAGAGAGAGAGAGAGAGAGAGAGAGAGAGAGAGAGAGAGAGATACAAGGGGCCCGTTTTCTTGCGCACTAGCCAAGGCCGCTGAACCCGATTGGAAGCAAAGCCACGTAAACCGATGATACTACCTCATTCAAGCTTTGATATTTTGGTAACCATGACATCTAGAGACTTGTGGTTTTTTGCATTGCAAAGAGGAAGAGTTGCTTGTGGGCAGAAAACCATTTGTACTCACTCGTTTATTGAATTTCTAAGTGTAATCAGTATGTGAATACAGGCTATTTAGTGTGTTTCTCGCCAAACTTATACTTTTAGGACCCATGATCACGGGGTCTTGCGTTCACAAAACTTAATAAAAATACACACTGCCTAGGAGCACAGACACATACATACACAAAAGATGAACAATGATACACAACGCGCGCTGAATGTTAGGGTGGATGCGGGTAACCGAACGATCGCTGCGCCACCTACCGATGGCTAGTCGTATCTTAAAAATATCGTTGTATTTCAAGGCGTAAATTATATAAAAATTTTCGTCGTATATAAAAAAAATCATGTTAGGGCGATTGTATGTCGAAGTACCACTGTACCACCAAACAGCATCACATCAAAAATCAATGCTAAATCAACAACAGCACCATGTCACAGCCTCACCTTGAGCAGCAGCTTCACAATGTCGTACTTTCCCTTGGCGGCAGCCTCGTGCAGTGGCGTAAACTTCCAGAGATCAGCCACATTGACACTGGCTCCGTGACGCACTAGCAGCTCTGTGACTTCGTAGTGGCCGTAGGAACATGCGTTGTGCAGGGGAACCAGGCCACTGTTAGGAAAGGAAGGTGAACAACTAAATACTGATATAGAGATAAGTGTAATGTCTTGAGTTTCCATAATAACACATTTAGTCCACTAAAAAAAAAAACATTGTCTATCCATTTCCACACAACCAGCACTCATTACACTACTGTGAGAAGAGCAGGTTGACTGAGAACTAAGCATAAATAGTGAAAAAAGAGAACTGTAATATCTCATGTTTTCAGAGCAGTACCACAACCATGCAAAAAAAAATAAAAAAATAAATAAAAAAATAAAAAAACTATCCATTCACCACCACATAAACACCAGGGCACTGTGAGAAGAGCAAGTTAAGGGAAACAGAAATAGCCTTGAGGTTTCCAACCATTCTTCTAACTAGTACCATTCCTTCACCCTCACACCACCACCACTCACCCCTTATCCTTGGCATGTACATCCGCCCCATGCTGCAAAAGGTACTCCACGATGGGCACACGGTTGTATCCTGCAGCAAAGTGGAGTGGGGTGGAGTGGCGGCCATCAAGGTCCCTTACATTGACAAGGTGAGGCTGGGCAGTGAGGATGCGGCGCACACAGTCAATGTCCCCAGACTTGGATGCTTCAAGAAGCTGCTGTTCTGTGTCCACACCAGGGCCTGGTGGGTCTTCTGTGAGGAGGGAGAAAACAAAAAGTGATTAGGTAGGCATGAGGGAGAGATGAGTGCTTGGTAATGAGAGAAGAAGTAATGTATGATGAAAATTTTAGACAGTCAGAGGGAGAGGAAGGTTAGATGGGTGTAAGATAGAGGAATGGAGGATGCTTGGTAATGGGGGAGAGGCAGTGAAGAATGGACATCCTTGGTAATGGGAGAGAGGCAGTGAAGAATGGAAAACATTTTAGGCAGAATTAGGGGAAGAGGGAGGTTAAGTAGCTATACTTGGTATGTAGAATACAGGGTAATAAGGTGTGTGTGTGTGTGTGTGTGTGTGTGTGTGTGTGTGTGTGTGTGTGTGTGTGTGTGTGTGTGTGTGTGTGTGTGTGTGTGTTTCACTGTTTGATCTGCTGCAGTCTCTGACGAGACAGCCAGACGTTACCCTACGGAACAAGCTCAGAGCTCATTATTTCCGATCTTCGGATAGGCCTGAGACCAGGCACACATCACACACCGGGACAACAAGGTCACAACTCCTCGATTTACATCCCGTACCTACTCACTGCTAGGTGAACAGGGGCTACACGTGAAAGGAGACACACCCAAATATCTCCACCCGGCCAGGGAATGGAACCCTGTCCTCTGGCTTGTGAAGCCAGCGCTCTAACTACTGAGCTACCGTGTGTGTGTGTGTGTGTGTGTGTGTGTGTGTGTGTGTGTGTGTGTGTGTGTGTGTGTATATATATATATATATATATATATATATATATATATATATATATATATATATATATATATATATATATATATATATATATATAAACTTTACACAGAGTTAGGGGAGGGAGGTTGGTATGTATAAATCTAAAGAGGAAGAGCACTAGATGATGAGAAAGGCTTTGAAGTAATAAAAAATTATATATTATGTAAAATGGCACAACAATAAAGTTATCTGAATGAATCCTTTCACTGCTATAGCCTTCCCTGGTGCTCTATTAAAATGTCTGGTGCATATTAGAATAAAAAAATTATAAAAATAAACAGATAAAAAATCACAGGAGTAACAGCGTAATCCAAACAATTCATCCCTGTATCATTATTCTTTCTATAAATCATCTAGGACTACTTAAATGAAGGAAAGAAGTTTTAAACTGTCACTGGCAACTAAAAATATGCAAATTATCTATTATCACTTAAATGAAGAAAAGATGACATACAATCATGGTAAAAAATTTACATTATCTGAGATCATTGAAATAAAGAACTGTTGAATTGTCACAAGCTGTCAAAAAATCAAGTAAGGGAAATACACTTTTTTACTTCCTGCCCCATTCACTTGTACAAAACCACCAGTTTAGCTCACACACTTCCTGAGGCACCCACCATGAAGCAGCCGCTGAACACTGTCGGTGGAAACCTGTGTGGCAGTGTAACCCTGGAGGGAAATGATGGAAGGGTCTACTCCATACTGTAGCAACACACGACATGCCTGCACATCCCCCTCCCGCCCACACCGGTGCAACGCTGAAACATACAAACACTCACTGTATACATTTGTTCCTGCAAAGATATTTTGTGGTTATTAAGAGGCTACAATGCTCTGGTATGGGTCTGTGGGGCTGGTCTTAACTCACACTTCCCACAATACAAAGGAAACAAAGAGCAGGAGAGAAAGTGGGAGAGGAGCAGAGAGGGAAAGTGTAAAGGTAGCCAAGTGGAAAGGATGCTCTCATTCTCTTGTTTTCTATGTATTAGACAAATTTTACCAAGCTCCTGTTCTCTATATAAGACTAACTTTTACCTAGGACCTCTTTCACCTGCTCTCTGTATTAGACTAACAATACCTGCCATTTCTTTCAATTGATTTTTCTTTATTTTCACACAGGACTTCCACAAACAGTCCATCACTTCAGGTCACCTAACAGTCACCAAGATAGCACTTACTCACCTCTTTGTCCAGGGTTAACTTTACCTGGCACCTCTTCCACCTACTCTCTTTCCATTATTCTTAGTATACAAGCATACCACAAAACACTCCAGCTCACCATAGTCACCAAGCACCTCTCCTAACATGTCTCCAAAATTGTCCAGAGCTAACTTTACCTGGGAACTCTTACACCTATTCTCTTTTTGTTAATTCAATACAGTTACCACAATCCATTACAGACTTACTGGACACACACACATCACTGAGCCACCAAGCACACACTGACTCTTCCTCCTCTCACCTGTCTGTCCAAGGCCATCCAGTGCGTTGACCTTTGAGCCGTGCTTCAGCAGCAGCTCCATGATGTCACAGTGGCCCTTATCAGCACAAACATGCAGGGGCGTCAGGAACTCCTTGTTCTTCTCCTGCAGAGGCGCCCCCTTTCTCAGCAGGGCCTCCACGATGCCTCGCCGCTTGCTGCCCGTGGAGGAGACTGCACAGTGCTGAAAGGGTGTACATGGGTGTAATTATGCCTGTCCATGTCTCAACAAAACATCAGTCTGGTAATGATGTCAATTACTTAAATGATATATAGCAAAAAAAAAAAAAAAAAAAAAAAAAAAAAAAAAAAAAAGAAAAGATGAAAAATAAACGTCTAAGAGATTTCACTTCCCACAGAAAAGAGAAAGAAAAGAATAATAATAAAATACAAGACAATAATCAAATAAATAAATAGAAACTTTTAAACAGAAATTCCCAGTCTTGTGACCTGAGACACACAATTTTTTTTCTTAATGAAGACTTGCTTTTTTCCTTATTTCAAATACTCATTTACTAAGCACAAAATAATATATTAATAAAAACAATTGTGACTAGTTCCATTCTCTCCTTGCTTCTCACCACTATAAATATCACACAAGTAATAATAGCAGCACTGAATGTTACACTCACAAGTGGAGTGTTGCCAGTGTATGGATGCTTAAAGTTGATAACTTCCGGGGAAAGGAATTTCTTTAGTCTGGCAGCGTCAGCTTGACGACACGCCTCCAGTAAGCTGTGGCCCTTGTACTCATCTGCAGGAGAGAGGGAAATGGAGCACATTGAGTTATTAATTTATACATGATGTTACACCAGAACAAACAGGACTACACACAACAATCATTAGAAAAAAAACACCATTAAAAGCAAAAATTTAAAATATCAACTATTATCAATACAAACATCTATTAAATCCTATTCCTTTTTCTCAACTTCATTTTCATGGGGCTCTGAATGGTGTGTTTATGAGTGTATGGCACTTTGTCTGGGCCAACCTGCAATATATAGATTGTTTTCCCATCCCTGAACAGCTTCCACACATAAGATGCAGGCATAAAGGAAGCAAGTCACAACACACCAATACTTACAAGTGAGCCTCTCCTGCAGTTCCCTTGAGGGCGCCACATCAATGGCTGACTTGGAGTGGCAGTTGAGGAGTGTTGGGTCAGCACCGTGAGCCAGCAGCAGCGAGCACACCTGAGGAGGGAAAGCACTGTGAAAGAAGCCTGGCTATTCTGTAGCTCTCAGACAAAAACCATTCATTTTCTTGTTTATCAAGTAAGGTATAACACCAGAAGCTACCCCATTATTTTTCAATCAGTAATTTCACTTCATCATCAGCACAAAGCCCTGTCAGCCCCACCACACACAGTATTACCTCAACCCGTGACTTGGAGGCGGCCTCGTGCAGGGGTGTGAACTGCCACAGATCCATGGCATTGACGTTGGCACCATGCTTGATGAGCAGCTCTGTCACCTCAAAATGTCCATAGGAGCAAGCGTTGTGTAGTGGCACCAGGCCTCTGTGAGGAGACAGGGGAGGTTGATACAGGTCAGTCTCATGCTGTCTCTATTGTGCTTATCTTGTCATGATGCATACAAACCTCTCTGCCTCACTTCCTATCTCTCATCAACACTAACTATGAACATTGACACAACTTAAAGACACATGCAGTCTCTCTACTGTATCTATCTTATGACACACACACACACACACACACACACACACACACACACACACACACATTCATGAAGAAAGAGTGACAGAAATGGAACAACTAACTTTGAAGGATAGATGGGAGAAAGGAGATCTAATAACGATGTAAAAGTTAGTACACCATATGGAAGAGATAGACAGATAAGATCAGTGATGGAGGATGGAGGTAGACAAACAAGAGAACACTCCAAGATCATCAAAACGTCAATGTTTGAGGAACATCAAAAAGTTTAGTTTTCCACATAGGACAGTGGACATCTGGAACGGATTGAGTGAAGAGATTCTATCTTCAGAACATGCGCATAAATTCAAGGAAAAGTTGGATAAAAGTAGATATGGAGACATCATTATGAACCCTGCTTGAATCCTGCAATATACAACTATACTCGCTGCATTGAGAAATGGTTGGTAAGGCGTAGAAAGGGGATTCACCCAGTATTGCTATTATCACTGTGTACTTCTTTCTTCAATCCTGCTCAACCTACATAACCTCTGCCACTGTCTTTATTTCTCTCTGTGTTTCTACATAAATTCAAGTATTTCTGAAGTTATTTCTGGAATTGTTATAACTTTTGTTCAAGTATTTCTGAAGTTATTTTTAGAATCATTATAACTTTTGTTCCACACCACCACTAAGATAAAAATCAGTGTTTTCTGTATAAAGGTTTCGTTTCTCCCAGTCGCAAAGAAGGCATAGGAGTGGGGAGGGTGAGATTGCCGCTTCCTTCACCACACCATCAGTGGAGGAATTCTCAGCGTCGCAGACACACGTTTTTGCTTCAAGCTTGCCATATGGCCACCTTCATTATAAAGATACACTACTTTTCAGGTTCAGATTCAGATTCAGAGAGAGAGAGAGAGAGAGAGAGAGAGAGAGAGAGAGAGAGAGAGAGAGAGAGAGAGAGAGAGAGAGAGAGCAGGCCAGTGATCTGTGAAAATGTGGCAACACTGGGGGAGTCCCCTGGATTTCCACGCCCTATCAGTCATTTCTCACTGTGGTGAGTATAGGTAAATACATAGACAGACATCCTACCTCACATCTTAATTCTCATCAATACTAACATAAATATCCAATTTATTTTTAATTACTCACCTTTGCCTGATCTCACCTATCCTTCTTTTCTATAAACACAGGAATACACATATATTGTTCAGATACCAACACACCACCACACAGACTCCTTCCCTCACCCTTTATCCTTGGCGTGCACATCCGCCCCATGCTGCAACAGAATGGTGACAATCTCCGTCCTGTTGTAGCCAGCTGCCAGGTGGAGTGGGGTGGACTTTCTGCCGTCCGAGGCGTGGCAGTTAACATTGAGTGGAGTGAGCAGAGTCAGCAGGCGGTCCTCGCTGCCGGCACGCGCAGCCTCCAGCAGCTCCTCCTTCTTATACTCTCCTGCAGAAGGGGAAGGTGATGGATGTGTGCTTTATGTGTATGATGTTACTCTCTTTTTTCCTCAACACATTTTCTTTATCTTGTCTGTATCTATATGTTCCTACATTTACAGGACTGGATCAAGCTTGTAATGTCTTATCTTTAAGTATGAATTCATCATATTTTTTTCCTTTAAATTTATGTCTACTGCTTCCACACATCATCTCATTTTAGTAATGCATTCCACTAATGTATTCTTTATTTGTTTGTCTGTTGGTCTGTTTAATATTTACTCTATCTATTACAATAAAATAATGAACTACAGATATTAGACAAAAGTGTACCAACCAGAGCCATGATGAACAACACACACATCCAACTCAATGCAGCACACTTTCCTTCCTGCTGCCTGCCAACCCTTACCTGTGAGTACTGAGCGGGCATAGGCATCAGCAAGATCCAGAGCTGTCTTTCCATCTGTGTTGCGGATGCTATGGTCAGCGCCATTCTGGAGCAGCACTGTTGGAAGCACAACACATTATACTAATAATACCATACTATTATGAAAAAAACTCACTGAAAAACACTTGAGTGCCCTTTTCTACAAAAGAAACATTACTATTAGGTGTTGAAAATAAAGTAAGTGGCGATGAATTGAAAGCAACTAAGATGAGAAACTTTATATTCTTCCCGACTTTTATGTCCTTATCTCCTCCTTCATTATTGCCAACATATTAATAAATATTCATCCATTCTATAGATTCCTGAGAAAAGAAGACTATGAAACCTAAAAACACTTACTATAAACAAAGAACAAGTGACAATAAACAGCAACACACAAGCAATAGCATACAAACTTTACATACAACCCAAAAATTCAATAAAAACAAAACACAAATCATGATGAACAAATTACACCATAAAGGCCCTATCACACTGGCCTATGATATGCAGAACCAGGAACATCCGCTCTAGATAGCTGGAACTTGCCCGGGATTAGCGGAACCAAGTTGGGATGGCTTCATATCCATCCCGGTTCTCCGTATGCTATCCCAATTGAAAAGTAAACATAATATATGCAATAAAAACCTTTCAGTTGAACTAAACAGAAAGTGACTAAATTTTTCATATTGGAATATTAAATAATATTTCATCAATTTAGAAAGGTAATATATATATATATATATATATATATATATATATATATATATATATATATATATATATATATATATATATATATATCATGTCGATAGTTTGGGCTCATGGCAACCACCTCTGACTCTAAAGTTGCCGTCGTGCACGTCTCAGCTTTTCTCTAGATTTTTTTTACTTACTTTTCTTCAACAAGAGGAAGTGCAAATGCAGTTCCAGGACAAAGCACAGGCTGAGGTATAAGCCGCATGGTTTTGTTCTGGTTTATTTTGATTAGACTTTGTCTTGGTTGGTGGGCTGTTTGCCTAGCATAACAAGAACGCGGGCAGCTTGTGTGTGATAGTGTTCCTGGTTTCGTACCAAGAACCATGGCCCGCGTTCCACATATCATAGGCCAGTGTGATAGCCCCTTAAGATCACCAGACAGGTAGACACACCTCACACCCATCTATCACCACACAGTACCACCACACAACCCACCTATACAGACATCAAACTTGGACTTGGAAGCAGCCTCATGAAGTGGTGTATAGTTCCAGTTGTCACGCGCGTTGGGGTCGGCACCATGTTTGAGCAGCAACGACACCACCTCTGCATGACCAAAGGAGCATGCATTGTGCAGAGGAATAAGGCCTCCATCATCCCTCGCCCCTACAGCTGCCCCAAGATTCAGCAGATGCTCCACCACATCACGTCGACCAAAGCCTGTAGGAGAGTGTGTGTAAGAGTGAGGGTAGATAAGGCTGGGCAGTAAGGCAGGGCAAGCGAATAGTAGTTAAGAACAGGTGTTTGTGAGGGATCTGGGAAGTACGAGAATGAATAAGGAGATAGTGATAGTGAGAGGTCTGAGAAGGCAAATGAATGTGCTGATTTTAAGAAATGATAGTGATTTTGGAGGACCTGTGAACAAAATGGATAGTAATAAAGTACAGGCAAAAGCAAATATTTTGGAAGGGTGAAAGTGACTGGTGGATAAATGAATAGTGATTAAAAGAAGTGATAGTGATTGATTTGGGAGAGTGAGGAGAATGAACATAGTAGATATCATTGATCATCATCACCACCACCACCACCACCAACATATAAAATTCTAACATGAGTAAGGTCTTCCAAATGGTCAGGAGATAGAACCCATATATTGTAGCACGTTGTCCAGCAGGTGTTGCCTTGGTTACTGAGTTGCATATGCTAGACAAAGAGAGATAAAGTATAAAAGAATAGAAGCCTAAGTCATATTATGGTGGATGTGCAAAGGCAAAGAGTAGAAGGAGAATAGTGAATGAAGGACAAGAGTCCAGAATGGGTGGCTAAGGTGAAATGTGACAGAAAAGATCCTTGATGTGGAGAAAAGTTAGGCATAAGAAGAGGTGAGAATAGATTGGATGCTGGCAAAAGTGACTTAGCTGAGTATGCAAGAAGAGAGATCCTTACTGCAGAGAAGAAAATTTGAGAATGTTTGTAGAGCTAGTTAATGTTATACAAGAAACTGTTACTGTTAAGAGGCTCTCCGACCTAACCATGGCAGTCCCAGTGTGAACAACACACCTAGACTTTACAGAAAACATTTTAGAGTAGTAAAACATAGGTAGTCTACCTCATGGTACAAGTAAAACACTATGATATGAGAAGGAAGCCAGAGCAACATGTAAGAGGAAGGACAGAAAGCCTAACTATAACATTCAGTTCTGCACATCAGCCAGCCAAGCCACAACACTCCCACTGAGAGCCACCATCACATTACCGTATCATTACATTCCTAATTAATATCTGGAATGAATGTTGACACAATGTCTGCTTGCTCTTACTTACAATATGTGGAGGTGTATTGTTTAATTAAAGATGAGTTATGATGATGGAAATATTACAAATCAATAATTTATATCCGAGTGATTATTTTCTGTTTGGGTTTTAGCAGTGTTACATTACCACTGTGCTTGGAAAGGTAATGAGGCTGAGATAACAGATGGCAGTCTGGTGTGTGCCCTTTGTTCATCAAGTTAATTTCTGTACAGTCATGGTAAAAAATTAAGTACTATATCACACTCCACCTTGCTATGTTCATAATTTTCCCTCAATCTACTACATATTTATCCCCTGCCAGTTTTCTTAAGGATTGCTAGCAGATCATAGGACTTGAGATTCAGAGACACCACAAAACAGTAAAAATTCTAAGGAAATTGCTAATCAAAGGGCTTGCAGTCAGAATACATAAAGTGGATCATGAAATACAAGAGTTCCAATTAAGCATCTATGTGGCCTTTGAAAATAATCTTAGATATGAAGCAGGCACACTAAATCTAAGCTACTAAATCATGGAGCCAGCATGTGCCTTTGTTCCACTTAACCTTCCATCTCTTCTGATCCTTGGTGGTTTAACATATTGGCATGAAACAGCTTCTTTATGAAGAGTGGCGATTGACTTAAAGGAAGGGAATTAATGAAAATAATTCAGACCTTTTGTCTAAGTGCCTCTCATCTTTCTTTCATCCTTCTCCCAACACCTCAACATCCTCACCACCTATGACTATCAAAACATCACCACTTTATATATGCTCCTCCCATCCCTACCACACACCCTCACACTCTCAAGGCTTTCCTGGTAACATGATGCTATTCAAGGTCAAACAAATGTCTATTATCTCAGTGCAGGATTAATCTCTTACATATAATTTCTAACACTATATAAAAGAACAGAGCCATCCATCTTTTGGTAACAAGCTATAAACTCCTTTTGTTTTGAACACTGCTGAAATCTGAATAGTTAAGCCTTATATAGTAACAAAGATACCTGTTAAGGCACAAATCATATAATCCTGATCCAAATCTTCCGAAATTATTAAACTATGATTTAATGAAATCTATATATAGCTATATATATATATATATATATATATATATATATATATATATATATATATATATATATATATATATATATATATATATATATATATATATATATATATATATATATATATATATATATATATATATATATATATATATATATATATATATATATATATATATATATATATAAGATATCTTTAAACAGGCTTATACATGTGACATGGTGTAGGTTTTGTAGTAGATATGAGTGTTTGGCTGGTGGCAGCACACAGGAACAGACTAGGTACACTCATTCCATTATATATTTCTATCTATTATTACCCAGCCTGGCTTTAAAACTGTAGTACATTCCTTGCATGAATCTCTTCCATATCTAGGATGTTGATTAGTTGTGTATTGCTTGCTGTAATAATGAGAGCAAAAATAATAATAACAATAATAATAATAATAATAATAATAATAATAATGTTAATAACAATATATATAATTCAGTTAAAAACTAACAATGATAACACCTGTGACAAAAACATGAAATATAGATTTCTAACACAGAGCAGCCCTGCATACAGATGACCTCAAGGCTTCCCTCACTGCAGGACCCCCAGGGATACTGAGGGCATTAGAGATAGTGCCTGACACAGCAGGGGCATGACAGGTTACCACTTCCTCCATCCCATCAATGCTGCACCACTCAATACAGAATGCAGCAGGCACATCGATGGGCAGGGTGCATGACAGTAACACCACGGGCAGCTAGGACAGTGCTAGGGTGCCTGTGGGCCAGGGCATCGTAGCAATGTGTCCTAAGAGTTGAGGTGCTGAGTGCTGAGGCCAAGCAACAAAGGCAGCACTTGACAGCACACCAGGCCATTCACCTTTTCGCTGCACTGCTCGTTAGCACACCACACCTAAGGGCCTTCCCTTTTGGCCATGCAATGCTACTTGGCCCTGCTGTCCCAGGCTAGCAGGACAGCAGGGCAGGGCCACAATAAGTTCGGTGAAAGTACCAAAACGCACCAAGGCCTGCCAGCCCGGGGAGCAGCAGCAGCAGGCAGCCACTCACCTGCTGCGAAATGTAGAGGCGAGGATTTCCTGCCCGCCGTGTCTCTGGCGTTCACATTTTGCGGCGTCACAAGCTTCTTCACCCTTACCAGGTCCCCGTTCCTGCACGCCTCGAAAAGCTCACGCAGTGGGTCGTTCCCAGAGATTTCATTCTGCGAGGCCAAGGCAGACCTCCTAGAAGCCATTGTGCCATTGTAACCCACTGAGGCAGTTGTTCCGACCCGCGCCTGACCCACCGCGCCACACAACACACGCACTCTTATTCTTTCCACACCATACATAAACCTCATTTGATGCTATAATAAAATAAGATTCAAAATTTCAAATACGTTGATTGATATATGTGGATGAGAACTACATGCTACAATGTTTGGTTATGATTTAATCAGGAAGGTGGGA
>NC_059292.1:20331261-20338761 GCF_017591435.1 Portunus trituberculatus | reverse complement strand
AATGCAACCTGCCAGGTTATGAAATGTTCAACTGCGAGAGACTAGATAGAATAGGAGGCGGTGTATTGCTCTATGTGAAAGCCAGTCTTCATCCAACCATGTTTAAAACCGATAAAATAAACAATATAGATTCAGTCTTCTTGCATTTAAGAGGACGTTCTAAGAAAATTGTTGTTATAGGCCTCCGGCTCAAAATATTTCTTCTTATAAAAATTTACAAGATCAAATTACTGAAATGATTAACAATTTTGATACAATCATCTGTGGAGACTTCAACTTACCTGTCAACTCATGAGGAAGTCCACTTAACTCTCGCTCTGGTCATGACCTGTACAATAATTTATTAGAATGTTCTCTAAAGCAACACGTTCAACAACCCACACAAGGTGACAACATATTAGATCTTGTTTTTTCAACAAACGATGACTTAATATCTAACGTTAATATTGGTCCTGAATTTAGTATAACAGTGACCACAAGATTGTCTCCTTTAACATCAACCTTCAAGTGTTAACAACGAAAAAGTTTTCATTTACAAAGGAGATTACGAAAGACTGAAGTTAATTCTTGTTGCCACAGATTGGAATGCCGAACTTGATGAAAGTAACATTGAAGAATCATGGGCAAAATTTAAGTACATACATTTTAGACAACACTGTGAAGTCTTGTATTCCAATGCTTAAAAGCCGTCCATGCAAAAGGAACAAACCTAAATGATGGACAAACCAAACTGAGTCACAACTACTAAAGAAAAATCGTGCCTACCGTAAATATTTGACATCTCAAACCGAGGGTGATAAACTTGAATATGACAGATTCCGGCGCGAATGAAAGAAGTTCATTAAACAGAGCAAGAAAAACCTTGAAATGTATATTGCAAGCGTCACCAAATCCAATCCCAAGGAATTTTACAGTTATGTTTGGAATAAAAAAGACATTACATCTCACATTAACCAGATCTACTTAGATAACGGTAATCTTGCCACCGATGGAACTCAGATCGCAGACACACTAAATGATTATTTTACTTCAGTCTTTACAAAGGTACAAAGGAAAACATTCACATAATCCCTGAACCACCCCCTATATTCCATAACATAACCCCTTTAAGTGTCTGCGCTTTTCAAGAAGACGAAATAATTGAAGTAATTGATAAAATGAAAACTGACAATAGCCCCGGCCCAGACTGTATTGCACCACGTGTCTTGAAAGAAGCTAAATTTCAAATATGTAAACCCCTTTCATTGCTATTCACCAAGTCACTTATGTGTGGTAAGGTTCCTAGGGATTGGAAGTTAGCAAACGTAACCCCATACATAAGAAAGGCGACAAATCACTCCCATGTAACTACAGACCCATCAGCCTCACATCTGTGGTATGCAAATTAATGGAAACTGTAATTCGCGATAACTTAGTCAACTTTCTAGAAGTAAATGATTTAATCAATGACTCACAGCACGGCTTTCGAAACAGACGTTCTTGTCTGACTAATTTACTTGACTTCTTTAATGATGTTTTCACCATGTACGACGAAACAAAGGCAGTAGATGTTGTGTATCTAGATTTTCAAAAACCTTTGGCAAAGTTCCCCATATGCGGCTACTAGGTAAATTGAGGTCACATGGTGTAGATGGAATACTTCTCAAATGGCTTGAAGACTGGCTTTCTGAGAGAAAACAGCGCGTTGTTTTAAATGGTAAATTTTCAAAATGGCGAGAAGTTTTAAGCGGTGTACCACAGGGATCTGTGCTTGGCCCTGTTCTTTTCCTTATTTATGTTAATGATATCGATGAGGGCCTCACCTGTAAAGTAAGTAAGTTTGCTGATGATACTAAAATAATGAATAAAGTAGTCACGTCAGAGGATAAAAGAAAACTACAATCAGATCTCGACCGCTTAGCCACTTAGTAAGACAAGTGGCAGATGAGCTTCAATGTAGATAAATGTAAAGTGTTGCACATTGGTAGCAATAATGATCATACTAATTATTCAATGAACGGTTCCGAGCTTCTTAAGGTTGATGAGGAAAAAGACTTAGGCGTCATAATTACCTCAGACCTCAAGTCAAGTAAACACTGCTCGGAAGTAGTTAAAACAGCAAACAAACTGGTTGGGCTTATCGGTAGGACTTTTCAATTTAAATCAGAAGGGTTATTCTCACATTGTTTAATGCGCTCGTCCGACCTCATCTTGAGTACTGTGTCCAGTTCTGGTCACCCCACTATAGGAAAGATATAGACAACCTGGAGAGAGTCCAAAGAAGAGTCACCAAGTTGATCCCACGACTGCGAAACAAGCCTTACGAGGAGCGCTTGAGGGAACTCAACTTGTTCAGTTTAGAGAAGCGGCGAATGCGAGGAGATTTAATTGAACTATTTAAAATGTTCCGGGGCTTTGATAACGTAAATGTAAACAACTATCTCACCATTGACAGCTCCAACACCACTAGAAATAATGGTTACAAGATTACAGGTAAGCGTTTCAGATCAGATGAGGCTAAACATTATTTCTTCAATAGAATTGTAAATGTCTGGAACTCTCTCCCAGCACATGTTGTCCGTAGCAATACAATAGAAACTTTCAAAAAAAGGTTGGACATTCACTTCACATTAACCCTCTCAAATGACGTACTTTGCGCCTACATAATATATCCTTTTTTTTTTTTTAGTTACTGCACTAGATGGTATCACTTGTCTTTCAATCTTTCTTATCACATCGTTGACTTTCTCTCTCTCTGTGGCCTCTTTTTTCTTCCTTGAACCCTGATGTCCTTCAGCCTCTAACTCGTAGAATCTGCAGTGGTAGCATAGGCACACAGACAGCCTCGTTAGGTCCAGTAGGGCTGTTGCTGTCTGTTCCTTCCTTTGTATTCCTTTGTATTCTTCCTTCTTCATCGTTCTTCATGATTATCTTCATTATTATCATTATCATCGTCATTATTATCTATTATCATCATTACTATTACTATCATCATAATTATCCTTATTGTCTTACGTTGCCATCAGTGTCCTTTATTGTTCTTCATTATTGCTTTTCTTTTATTTCTTCTTCTTCTTTCTTCTTGTTATTGTTCTTATTTTTATCGTCATTGTGGTCTTCTTTTGTCCTTCTCATTCCTCTCTGGTGTTCTTCCTCCTCTTTCTCTTCCTCGTCCTCCTTCTCATTGTTAATATCATTATCGTCCCTTTCCTCTAATCAATGTGTTCCTTATTCCTTCCTTCCTTCCCTTTCTTCCTCTCTCTCTCTCTCTCTCTCTCTCTCTCTCTCTCTCTCTCTCTCTCTCTCTCTCTCTCTCTCTCTCTCTCTCTCTCTCTCTCTCTCTCTCTCTCTCTCTCTACACAAAAGGAAAGGACACACACACACACACACACACACACACACACACACACACACACACACACACACACACACACACACACACACACACACACACACACACACACACCTTCCATCCTCAGCAGGGGACATTCATCTTCCCTCCCATCCTCTTAAAAGAAGGAGGAGGAGGAGGAGGAGGAGGAGGAAAAATAGAAGAAAATGAAATATATCCGTGCCTAAGTTCCTTCATTTAAATGCCATGCTCTTCTCTCTCTCTCTCTCTCTCTCTCTCTCTCTCTCTCTCTCTCTCTCTCTCTCTCTCTCTCTCTCTCTCTCTCTCTCTCCTCCAAATCACATTTCATCCTATTTCTTCCAGTCTTTTTTTCTTCTAATCAACGGAGCAGGAACAGAGAACGGGGTCAGAGAGAGAGAGAGAGAGAGAGAGAGAGAGAGAGAGAGAGAGAGAGAGAGAGGGAGGGAGACAGAGAGTATAGGCAAGGAAGAGATGTAGAGGAGAATGTTAAGAGTGTGAAGAAGAGGAGGAGAAGGAGGAGGAGGAGGAGGAGGATTAGAAAAGAGGGAGAAGTAAAAAAAAAAAAAAAAATGAAAGAAAAATAACGATGACTTTCTTTCTGCGTGTGTCATGTTTACCTCCCTCTCTCTCTCTCTCTCTCTCTCTCTCTCTCTGTCCTGTCTTCTGCATGGAACGCTGCAGCTCAAGGCGGGGCGGGGCGGGGCGGTGGGAAGTGGGTCGGGGCGGGTCAGGATGGGTGTGGGTGACGGAACAGCTGATGGTGAAGACTTTGGGATCTTATTGTCAAACTCCTCAGCGCCTCACCTCGCCTACTTTCAACAGGTTAAGGTGAGAGGTATTGGGGTTTTCCAAGGGTGTTTCCGTGGTTTTGGTGAGCGTTTGGCAGCTTTTACTCTCTCACCATGACAATTTTACAAGTTCCCCAAGACGACTAGACTAGGTGGGTTTTGAAGACAATTTTTCCTTTTGATGAACTAGAAATCTTACTAATCCATCACCAGAGCTATAGAAATAACTTTAAAAAAAAAAAAACGAGTATCTTCAACTGGAGCCTTTGGGAATAGTCGTGAGAGAGGGTCTAAGTTGGTCCTATGGGAAGGTATTGGATGGTTTTCAAGAGTGTTTTCGTGGCTCTACTGGTGCTTCAAGAGGTGCTAGTGGCAGATATTCAAGTTTTTCTATAGTGTTTTAGAATAGTGTTTTAGAACGTAGTGGAAGGGAGGATGAGAGATGAACTGTTATAGGAATACAAAGGAAAGGAATAAAAGGAAGAGAAGAGTATGAGTAAGGAGAAGGAAAGAAAGGGAAGAGAAAGAAGGGAATATACGATGGAAATTATTGGGAGTTTTCATGATTCCAGCTATAGTTTTACGGGAGAGTTGCTGGTGTTTTCATAATTGATAGCTTAATGAACAGTCTCTAGCGTTAGTTGGTGGAGGTTTTCATGACTGCAGCTATAGTCATACGTGGTGTAGCCGAACTTATTGAGTTTCCCGAGAGTGTTTCCATGATTCTAAGGACATTTCAACTGGATATAGTGATTTTCAAGAGTGTGCTTATGACTCCAGGGGTTGAAAAAAAGATAAAGAAAGAAACCTCACCATGGAAACCCGGCTAATCACCTCAGTGGCGTGTGGAAACAGTCGTGGCGAGAGAACAAAGCGATTGAAAACACTGGGTCTGGATTGGCATTATTGGGGAGGGTCTGTCCGTCAGTTAGCGGGAAATTGAAGCTTGATTGAGTTATGGCGCCGCAACAATGAGATCATATAGGGCCGGCTGAATGACGAGAGAGAGAGAGAGAGAGAGCGCTACTGGAATCGAACCGGTGGCCTTTAAACAGTGAGGAGAAAAGTGGTCCATGAAACTAAACAGAAGAATAGATGGAAGGGAGGATCAACTGTTGGGAGTATAAAGGAAATGAAAAAAAGGAAGAGGAGGGAAGAGTAAGGGAGGGCCAGGTAAAGAGAAGGAAAGAAAGGGAGGAGAAAGAAGAGAAGATACGATGGAAAAGAGGGAAAGAAAAGGAGAGAGAGATAGATAGATAGAAAGATAGATAGATAGATAGATAGATAGATAGATAGATAGAGAGAGAGAGAGAGAGAGAGAGAGAGAGAGAGAGAGAGAGAGAGAGAGAGAGAGAGAGAGAGAGAGAGAGAGAGAGAGAGAGAGAGAGAGAGAGAGAGAGAGAGAGAGAGAGAGAGAGAGAGAGAGAGAGAGAGAGAGAGAGGGGAGGAGAAGAAAAAGATGATAAGGAGAGGTAAGAGAGAAGAAGAGATACATAAGGGAAAAGAAAGGAAAGTAAGGAAAAAGAGGGTACAGGAAACAAACAAAAGGCAGGAAAATAGATCCATCCTAACCAGATTAATGGAACAGAAATTTAAGAGTGGACAATGGAACGAGACGGGACAGAATGGAAGATAAACGAAATGAAAGAGAATAAGACGACAAAGAAAGAAAACAAGGAAAGAAAAGAGACAAAGATTCGAGGATGAAGAGATGAAGTAGAAAAGAAAGAGAAAGACGGAGAAATGAAGGAATGGGAAGAGAAAGAAGAGAGAAAGAGAAGAGAGAGGCGAGCGTATCCTATATAGCCAATCTTACAAGAAAAAAAAAAACAAACAGAAGACAAGAGAAGAAAAGAGACGAAAAGTTGAGGATGCAGAGATGAAGTAGAAAAGAAAGAGAAATACAGAGAAATGAAGGGATGGCAAAAGAAGAGAGAGAGAGAGAGAGAGAGAGAGAGAGAGAGAGAGAGAGAGAGAGAGAGAGAAAGAGAGAGAGGCAAGCGTATCCCAGCCAACCTTACGAGGTCCAGGTGAGATGAAAATCGAATCTCCTTCAGAGCAGAGCGGGAGACGAGGGAGGGGAAGGAGGAGGAGGAGGAGGAGGAGGAGGAGGAGGAGGAGGAGGAGGGAGGGAGGGGAAGGAAAAGGAGGAGGAAGGGAAGACGTGATGGATATACTCGTCCTGGGGAAGGAAGGCAGACCAGACATCTGACCACACCACTCAGCCCCGCAGCCTCACCACCACCAGACCACCAGACCCCATCACAGCCCCTTTACATGCTTATTCCTGCTATCCATTCCACACACATTCGTATACATTTCAGCCCCACTTCAGCCACATAAAGCCTCGACACTGCTCCGTCCAGCCCCCACATCTGCAACAAGACCACTTAGTCCCACACACTTGTAATACATCACTTAGCTACACACGTGCACACAATACAGCCTTATCAAGCCCCACTTAACCATACCCAGCCATACCCAGCCCCATATACACCCACGCACAGACACACACACACACACACACACACACACACACACACACACACACACACACACACACACCATACAGCCCTTCCCACCTCTACCCAGTCCCATATACACCCACGCACAGACACACATACACTTCATACATCCTTCCCAGCTCTGCCCAGCCCCATATACACACACACACACACACACACACACACACACACACACACACACCATACATACCTTCCCAGCTCTACCCAGTCCCATATACAGCCACGCACAGCCCCACACGCATCATACAGCCCCTCCCAGCTCTACCCAGCGCCATATACAGCCACGCACAGCCACATACACTTCACACAGCTGTTCTTAGCTTTACACAGACCCAAGACAGCCTCACTCAGCCCCATACACAGCCACGCACAGCCACACACACTCCATACAGCCCTTTTAACTCTACGCTGACCCAACAAAGCCACCTCCAGCCCCATATACACACTAAACAGTCCCTCTCAGTCCAGTCCACCCTCACACACACACCCAATACACCACCCAATCTTTTACATCCCAGGACAATCCTCCCTCAGCCTCCCCAGCCTCCCTCAGCCTCCCTCAGCCTCCCCCAGTCTCCCTCAGCCTCCCTCAACCTCCCCCAGCCTCCCCCAGTCCCTCAGCCCCTCGCAGCCCTGTCAAACTCCCCGTGCCTATCTGGAATTCATTACTTGCCTAGGCCTACCCACAACAGGCCTACCGTAAGAGTAAGAAGCCCCACCACCATGTATTACTACTGTCCCTGCATTTCTCTCTCTCTCTCTCTCTCTCTCTCTCTCTCTCTCTCTCTCTCTCTCTCTCTGTCTCTCTCTCAGTAACATGTGACTGGTGGAGGGG
>NC_059292.1:20321261-20326261 GCF_017591435.1 Portunus trituberculatus | reverse complement strand
GCTGCCTCACAGTCTGTCCCTCTGTGTTCACGAAAAAATTAAAAGGCTATTAAGTTTTGGTTCCTATGTGAAAAAAAGAGAAATAAAGAATGTAAAGTTAGTTAGAATAAATAAAGAACATAAAAAATTGTGTAGTATTTGTTTATTGTGCTAATCTTTATGATATTTTAATCTAGTGTGTCTTCATGTCCTTAAAAAGCGATGTTATAATTTTCTATTTCTTACACGGAAAAGAAAACAAACTTTCTCAGGTGTTCCAAAGAAGAAGAAGAAGAAAAAGAAGAAAAGAAGAAGAAGAAGAAGAAGAAGAAGAAGAAGAAGAAGAAGAAGAAGAAGAAGAAGAAGAAGAAGAAGAAAAAGGATAATGGAACAGAATAAGTTGTGTTGTCTTGGTTTTCTTGCGGTAATTTCTGGTGTTTGTTTGTGTTCTCTGAAACTGCGATGCAGGACTTCTATTTGACTTTTGTCTTTACATGAAAAAGACTGTGAGAGAGAGAAAAAAAAAAAATCTGAGGTGGATAGAAAAAGATATGGGAACAGAAAGGACGTGTTTTCTTGGTCTTCTTGTGGTAATTTCCTTTAAATTCTTGAAAAAAAAAAATGCGACACTTAATTTTGAGATGATGAAAAGATAGATAGATATAAGAACAGAATAAAGTGTTTTCGTGTTTCTTTTCTTTACTTTATTTTATTTCCAGCGTGCCCTTTTGTCTTGAAAAAAAAGCCACGCCAGACTTATTTTTACATGGAAAAGCGAGAGAGAGAAAAAAAAACTTTCTGGGGTGCTTCAAAATAAATATACGAACAGAAAAAAAGTATTAAAAGTCCCTCCCGAGAATAGAAAAGTGGAGGAGAGTTCTAAAACGAGAGGTCACTTACGTTTACGAGGGAATTTTGCTCACTCTTTCCTGCCCCTCCTTGCCCTTGCCCGTCTCTGCTTCCCCTTGCCTGCCCCTGCCTGCCTAACTTTCCTTGCCCTGGTGCAGGCTGCGTGTGGTGGCGGGAGGAGAGACTGAAGTGCATGGGTGACTGTCCTGCTGGAAACTGTTAAGGCAATCATGGTGACTGGCGACTGACTTGAATTGCTGTAGATGAAATTGGCGTTTCTTTCGGATCACGTTGGTTTCTGAGAGATAGCAAAGAGGCCTGCTTGTTTGTCCTTTTTCCCATTTTATTCTCTTCTTCTCCCCTCTTGGCCAGTCTCTTTAATACGTGGAAAAAAGAATATATTAAGAGAGAGAGAGAGAGAGAGAGAGAGAGAGAGAGAGAGAGAGAGAGCTGTGTATAGTTCTCAACAGTACTTGGATCATGTTTTTTATTTTTTTTATTGTGGAATATACTAGTAGCCTGTTTGTTAGTCTTCTGTTCTTTATATTCTCTCTTCTCAGCTTCCGGCCAGTCTCTGTAATACGTGAAAGAGTATTTATTGAGTGAGACAGAGATAGCATAAGCTGTGTAGAGATCTGAATATAATAAGAACCTAAGAAAGCTGCAGGAAATCACGATGTTTCGAGAAAAGGAAAGGTAATGGAATGAATTCTTAAACAAACTACTTTTAAAACGCTTTAGTGGAAGTAATTGGGAAGGTCCTTAAACGTGCTTTCATGAGACTAACGATAGCTTAAAACAACTGCTTTACTTCATGATGACAATGATGATGATGATGATGATGATGATGATGATGGAGCATGACTATTAACGCGGCGTCCTGTGGATCCCTAAATGACGTGGCAGTCCTGTCGTGAGCTGACGGGAGGCCTTCTAATCTGTGCGTGTCTCCCTCTTAACTAGCTGTGTGGCACCCTGAGGCCCCGTAAGTGATGGCCTCCCAGGGATAACCCATTCGACGCCTGGCACGGGGCTGTGTTGGCGGCACGATGCGTTATTTTGAAGCGTTGTATTCTCTGAGTAGATCATTTTTCATAGGTTAAAGAGATAGTTAGTCAGATTCACAGGTGTGTTTTTTCATTGATGATATGGAATATTTGTTAAAAGTAGCACTACAGGAAAACGCCTTTGAAAACTCAGTAACTATCGCTCTAGATTGTTCAATGGCCAGAAGTCTTGTTAAACTATTACTGCAATTACGAAAACACTCTTCAAAACACTATAACTTTCGCTGCTCGAGCCTGTTAAGGTAAGCCTTGTTAAACTATCACTTGAATCATGGAAACACCCTTGAAATCTTCAATATTTCCCACTACACTGTCAAATATGTATCATTAATAAAGTATTCATGGAATCACGAAAACACCCTTGAAAATCCCAGTAACATCCACTCATTCCTGTTAAAAGTACAGATTCCTTTTTAAATCTATCATTTGAATCATTAAACCGCTATCATTAGTGCGTATCTAATGATGATGGTGGTAGTGGATAACCTGGTGGATCGTCATTCAACAAATAGATCTCATTGGCAGGCTGGCACAAATCCTCATCATCAGCAGGGATTGTCACGGTGCCCTGCGTCCCCCTGTTCCTCTGACAGGCTGCACTGGAAATTACTAGGTGTATTCAAGGGATTTCAGGAAGTTTAGCAAGGATTTTGTGTCTTTGTCAGACTGCAGTGGAAGTTATCAGTTGTCCAAGCGCGTTTTCAAGAATAATATTTTGAAAGGAATATTTATTCTTATCAGGCTGTGGTGGAAGTTACTGGTATTTTCAATGTGTTGTAATCATTCGAATGGTAGTTTAACAAGGATTGCTTACACCTGATGTGCTGTACTGGATGTCACCGGTGCTTGCAAAGTACTTTAATCTTTATCAGACTTTAATAGAGGCTATAGGGTTTTTTAAGGATGTTTTCAATATTCTAGTGACAGTCAAACAAGGATCCAGCATTGTCAATGGAATAAACACCAGTGAAAACCCGCCTATTCATCTCCGTGGCCTCTGAGAGTAATCCTGGGGAGAAAACAAAGCTAATGATACCAGTCTGTAAATCAAGATCTAGTAACATTAAATAACTAAAAAATATGCATTGGAAACAACTTTTGAGACGACAGTGACGATAGTAATGATGATGATGATTCGACGACACGGCATGATTCACCACCCCAGCGCCCGTGAATCACTACTTATGCATGTGTAAATCTAGTACGGTAGGGGATATCGATTTTAGAGGGCGGGTGGAATGTCTCTCAGGTCCGTCCAGTGTTGGAGGGGGGTGGGGAAGTATGTCCAGACCGTTCATCGTTAGCCTTCATAGTATTTTAGAGATTAGATCAGTATTCGTAAACGCTTTTCTCTCTTTACTGGTCTCCTCTACCTACACTCTTCTATATTTATGGATCTTGTCTTTATACGGTCTTTCTGTGCTCACCACTCTTCTGTATCTACTGAGCTTCTATTAGTTAAAGGTGAGGTTACACTAATTTATCAACTTTTGACAGGTAGGAGGGGCGTTGCAGGAGAAGAATGAGGGATGTTTGGGAGGAAGTGGATTTCATAACAGTTTGGAGAGAGAGAGAGAGAGAGAGAGAGAGAGAGAGAGAGAGAGAGAGAGAGAGAGAGAGAGAGAGAGAGAGAGAGAGAGAGAGAGAGAGAGGGAAGAAGTATTGTTGAGGAGGAGGATGAAGAGGAAGAGGAAGAAAAAGAGGAAGAATAATGAGGGTAATTTCACTTCAGACTGAAAATACTTGCTGTTTTCCTGTTTGATATGGAAGGTAAGCGATGGGAACAGTTAATGCTTTACGTGTTTATGCCTCTTGAGCCAAGACTTGTACTTAAACGCTCCCAATACGAGGCACCTCAGGGGTACATTTAGCATGGACAACATTAGTTCACCTTGTGGATTTGATAGAGCAGAAGTGAAGCTGATGCTTATCATGTACAGATGTCCACTGTAGGACACCAGCCATCATAGGACCTCGACCCTCACTCATGCTTTCCCTTAGACACTCAGATTTAAAAGAGACGAATGACAAATGCTGTTAAGTTTTGTTTGTTATAACATGAAGGCCAATCACGTTTTATTTGTTACGAAATGGTTAAGTTTCGTTCGTTCTTACCAATAATGACAATCAAACAACTTATATTTCACACATAAAGGAGCGAAGGCTTTCTTTCTTTCATCCACAACTTCTCGTCTTCGTCACATTCGTCTCATTTTCATACTTATTAATCTTCCTTGTCTTTCCTTTAACCTTCCTCTCTTTTTTGTTTTTATCCTTTTTACCTGGTTTTGCTTTTTATCTCCCATTTATTCTTTTCTCAAGCTCTTTCCTCTCTACTCTCCTCTTCCTCAACGCTCTCCATGACTTTGAAATATTAATTCGTAAGAAGACGATTATGTGCTCGTAAATTCCTCTGTCAGAACGTAAAGATGGTCGATGTAGTTGTCTGGCAAATGTGAGGTGTGGGAGTAGCGCGCGGCAGGGCAGGGCGGCGGGGCGTTATCCCTGCTAATGACATGAAGAGACGAGCGAGGGGGAGACTTGTGGGGGTGGGTGCTTGGGGCTACTGGAGGACGAGGAGAGGAGGTGCAGGCAGTAGCTAGCGTCAGGGGGACAAGAGTAACAAGGGACTGGACTAGATAGGTTAGGGTCAGGTGATTGATGGATTGTAAATGAGTATGAGGCGGAGGAGGCGAGGTAAGGGATGCTCGGAAAGAAAGTATCACGAGAAAAAGTAGCGGAGGAAAAAAGATGATAGGAAAAATATTAAAACACCATGAAAAAAGTAACAATAGTAATTTTGTTTAGTAGCAAAATATGTTAATGGTTAGGTTAGGTTAAGGTTAGGTTAGCTCTGAAATAGGAACAAGAGCAATCATTATCTTTATTACTCTTTTTCCTACTAGTTTTCTTCTTGTTGCTTTTCTTTGTTACTTTTCTCCGTTATTTTCCCATGTTGAGTATATCCTGTTACTTTCTGTCCTATAATCGTGAGTGAGTGAGTGAGTGAGTGAGTGAGTGAGTGAGTGAGGTAAGGAGGCGCAACAGTCTGGTTCATGTGGCACCAGGTAAAAGAGGTGCTTGGGAGGGAAAAGGAGGTAGATA
>NC_059292.1:20283761-20296261 GCF_017591435.1 Portunus trituberculatus | reverse complement strand
GAAAAAGGGAAGATGAAAATAAGAGGAGAGACGGAAAGGGGAGAATAGATGAGATGAAAAGGAGAAAAGGAGTGTGAAAAAATGAAATCCAGATAAAAACGGAGATGAGAAAAGGAAGAAAACAAGGCAAAATGAGAAAATGGAAACTGAAGAAGATTGGAAAAAAAAGAAAAAGAAAAAGAAAAGAAAAGGAGACTAGATGAAACATTAAGGGAAGCTTGAATAAGAAAAGAAGAGAAAATTTGTCTTGGGCAGTTAAAGAAAAAAGGGAGGAGGAAGAGGAGGAAGAGAGGAGGAGGAGGAGGTGGAAAGTCAGTAGAGTCATGCCTTCCTCCTCCTCCTCCTCCTCCTCCTCCTCCTCCTCCTCCTCCAGGTATGAACAGAGAACAATGCATAACAGCGCCTTGCCTTATCGTGGCTCAGGCAGGAAGTGTAAGGTGAAAGGCAGGGTGACCTCTCCCCTCCCTTTCTCCTCCCTGTCTCCCTGGCCTCCTCTCTGTCTCCCTCGTGTCTCCTCCCTTGCCTCCTCCTTTGCCTCTCTCTGGCCTCCTCCCTGCTGCACCCTTGTCTCTCTTTACCTCCCTTGCCTCCACTTCTCTCTCCCTGGTTCTCTCTTTCTAGTTTCTCCATTCTCCTTCCCTTGTCTAACTGTTTCTTTCTCCCTTCTTCCTTCCTTCCTTTCTTCCATCCTTCCTTCCCGTTTCTCTCATTGTTTTCTCTTGTTTTTCTCCGTCTCCTCTCTTTTCCTCCCTGCCTCTCCTTTGCTACTCCCTGACTTCTCCTTTCTTCCTTCTCTCTCTCTCTCTCTCTCTCTCTCTCTCTCTCTCTCTCGTCTCCCTTTCTCCCTCCCTTACCTCAATTCTTCCTCCCATTCACCTCCTCCCCGCGCCTCGCCTCCTCCATCTCCTCCTCTCGCCTCATGCACCTGCCTCGCCTCAAGGGGTCCCACGCAAGGTCTCTTAAAACACCTTGGCGGTCATAGGAAGGGAAAGTGTGTGTGTGTGTGTGTGTGTGTGTGTGTGTGTGTGTGTGTGTGTGTGTGTGTGTGTGTCAAGACTTGTAATGCTTTTCTTTTTTTTTTTTTTTTTTTGCATTTTAACATTCTAATGCTTCTTCCGACTTGTTTTGAAAGCTACCCTCCTCATCTCCCTCCCTCCTCTTTAATCTCCCAGGCTGATGCTCTCCCCATCCCATCACCCCCGCCGCCCCGTGACCTCTGCCCCCTCGCGGGAAGCAGGGCAGGGCAGTGACACCTGTGCTGGGAGAGAGGGTCCGAGGAGCTGTGGTTAGTGTTTGCAACGTTGTGTTCTTCCATCAGGACTGTCTGGGTGTTTCTTGAGGGCCACGGAGATGATTCGTTTGGTCCTCAGAGGTGCTTTTGTTATTGATGATGTACACGACTTGTTAAAATTATCTCCGCAATCATGAAGACACTTTAAATCCACAGTAACTTCCAGTAGAACCTGTTTAAATGCGTCAAATCTTGCAGACTCATTGTTAAACTGTCACCAGAATCACAAGAACACTGGGAAGCTACAGTAACCTCCTCAGAACCTATTAACTCCTTCAGTACTGAGACGCAATTTTGCCATGAGTTTTGGGTACGACTAGACGGTTTTATTGATATTAGCAAGGGTCTATGGTGATCAGAAGATTAATGGTCAGAGTCTTCGCTATTTTAATCCCAATATAAGTTCCTGAAGCTTTATAAAATCACCATATAGTAAGCAAAATGGATATGGAACGCGTCATGATACTGAAGGGGTTAAAAGTGTTGAAACGTTGCCAAACCACCACCAGCGCCATAAAAACACCATTCAAACCCCACTGAAAATTATTTAAAGTACAGAATCCTCAGCAAACTATCACTAGCATCATTAAAACCACTAGAATCTATTAAAAGTACAGCAACCCTTCCAAACCCGCATTAACACCTTAAGAACACTTGAAAACTCAATAACCTCAACTGAAACCTATCAAAAGAACATAATTCTTAGTAAACTATCATTAATAGTACAAGAGCACTATCAAAACCCCTACAATCTATTGAAAATACAGAAAACTATAAAAAAACATTATTTGAAACTCAACAACTTCCAATGAAACCCATTAAAGTACAGCATCCTTAGCAAACTGTCACTAATATTATAGAAAAAGCACCTTTGAAAACTACTAGAATCCATTAAGAGCGCAACATCCTCATTAAAACACCCTTACCACCATAAAAACACCCTTGAGAACCCTTATACCCTCCGCTGTAGCTTGTTAGAGGTAGTCACGATAAGACGCTGCACGTTTGGGAGCAGAGCCGTAAGTTTGGAGCCTCCGGGCGCGCAGCCAAACCCAAACAAGCGAGCGATTCATTGCACACATTTCCAAACAAAGGCGAGGCTGTAGGACCATAACTATTGCCCGAGCCAGCTGACAGGGGAGGGCAGGCTGCGGCGGACAGGCTAACGGGGGCAAGGCCGTTTGAGGGAAGACGCTGCAGGTCACGGCCGCTGCTAGACTCGCCTGGAATCGCCTGGAATTGCCGCTAGATTCTTTAACCATGACGTGTTTCCATATTCATTCTGCTTACGATTTGGGGATTTTATACAGCTTCAGAAACTTATGTGTGGGATTAAAGAAGTGAAGACTGCGCCCATTAATCTTCTGACCTACATAGACCCTATCTAATGTCAACAAAATGGCTTAATCGTACACAAATCTCAAGGTAAAAATGTGTCACAGTATTGAAGGGGTTAAACCTGGAATTTGAACACCTGCCCATTCCCTGAAACATACCTGGATTACACTCCTCAAAACACTCCTACATCCCCCTCCCTCGCTCCTCCATCAACACTCCTACTCCTTCCAAAGCACTTCTACAATATGCCAAATCTTTCTTTATTTTTCCTTATTCATCAATTCATTTTGTTTCTTTAGACTCCAAACTCACCTGGTGCTGTACCTCGCCTCGATGAATGCACGAAATAAACTGAAATTTGGGTAAGTCTTAATATGCGTATCTTAGTTATATATATTTTTGTGTATTATTATTATTATTATTATTATTATTATTATTATTATTATTATTATTATTATTATTATTATTATTATCATCATCATTACTATTCGATTACACTCAAAATCTGTAAGCTGGTCTCAGGAAATGCATCAGAAGTGAAGATTAGTAGAAAATCAAGTAACATTTAAGTCATAACCAGCGTCTCTTCAAGCGTTTTTCGGCTTGACTCTCAAAACCTGTAACGTGGATTGCGAGAAACGCATCACAACTGAACCTTGGCGCGGGATTAGCTCAGGCGTAAAGTCCAAGCATGCATATTTCCGTGTTTTCCATCAACCATTCCCTTCTCTGAGCTATTCCTGTTAAAGATTACCATAATAAATAAACCCTCAACGTGCACCTCCTTCTGCACCTTCTTCAGTCCCATCCTTGAAGAACAGGAAAATAGTAAGATAAAAGAAAATTTGTATGTCTCCCTTTTTATACTGCCCTGAGGCCTTTGCTGGCGTCATATGCTGCTTTAGTGGGTGAATGGAACAGAGGCGGTGACAGCAGCAGGCCTGGCGGGGTATGCCGGAATGCCAAGGACGCGAGTTACAAGGTCACTGGTGGCGATGCTGCTTTGTAATCAAGTTAGGCGTCTCTCTCTCTCTCTCTCTCTCTCTCTCTCTCTCTCTCTCTTGCTTTTTTTTAATTTTTTTAGCGTGTCAACAGTGTCTGGGTTTGGGAAGGAGCGTGTGAACGGAGCATATGTTGTGGTAGTGGTGGTGGTAGCATGTGTGTGTGTGTGTGTGTGTGTGTGTGTGTGTGATGGATGTCCCCAGCTTGTGTTGATGTTGTGTGTGGGGGAGTGAGTGCTTTAGGGGGCAAGAGGGATTAGTGTAGCAGAGTAGAGGTGGAGAAGGAGGAGGAAGAAGAGGAAGGGAGACGGAAAAGGAATGGAGACTGGGATGTGGAGAAAGAGGAGTGCTTGATGGGGGATTAAGGAGTGTATATAGATTGGTGGATCAGAGGGAAGGGGGTTAAATGGGAGAGATATGGAGGAAGTGAGAGAGAGAGAGAGAGAGAGAGAGAGAGAGAGAGAGAGAGAGAGAGAGAGAGAGAGAGAGAGAGAGAGAGAGAGAGAGAGAGAGAGAGGGAAGGTTGAGCGTTACTATATACAGTTCAAAGGCTATTTTTTCCTTTTTTTTTTCTCTCTCTTTCTCTTTTCATTCGACGTACATTTCTGTGTTAGTCATGTTCTTTTATAGAGATTCGTGGTAAAAAGTAGAATGAGGAAGCAGGAAAGCGAGGAGTTGGCAGAGGAGGAGGAGCAGGAGAAAGAGAGAAGAAAAAGGAGAGTTAAAGAAAGAGGAGAAAAAATGGAATGGAAAAAGATGAAGAGGAAAAATATAGATTGAAAGAGTACGAAATAAAAGAGATAAGACGAAAGAGAATGAAAGGAAAAAGGAAAAGAAAAAAGGAGGAAAGTAGAAATAAGACGATGACGAAGAGAAGGAGGAGGAGGAGGAGGAGGAGGAGGAGGCTGAAGAAGAGAAGTTGGAAGACGGACGAGGACTAAGACGAGAAGAAGGGGAGAGGAGGAGGAGGAGGAGGAGATGGAGGTAGTGGTGTTGGAAAGGAGGAAGAAGATGAGGCGAGCGAGAGTGCACCTTACATCAGCAATAGCAATGGTGAAGGTGGTGGTGGTGGTGGTGGTGGCATTAGTGGTAGTGTGGAGGTGGTGGCATTGGTGGTAGTGGTGGTAGTGGTAGTGGTAACAGTATCAGTCTCGTCTCCCACCAGAGGTGGTGGTGGTGGTGGTGGTGGTGTTGGTGGTGCATCTGGTGGGGTTGCAGCGCGGCATTGAGCCATTTTTTTGTGAAGCACTCAGCTGCGTGTGGTGTTAATAGCGGCGTTCCCAAGCACCCTCTTCCTGCCTGCTGATGCCGCTGTTGTTAGTACTACCCGCTCCCTTCCCGTCCTCGCAAGCTGGGTGGCGTAATCACAGTATAGAATAATTATTCATCACATCACGGTTTTTATCTTCGTTACCCTTGATTTCATGAGGATGCAAGGAAACCAGTATAGGCCGATGATTATATCCTCATTGTGTTCTTATCTTTCTTATCTTCTACGTCATTCTTCATGAGGACTTCAGTAAATAAGGGTTGGTGTGGAAGCCCTAAATAAGGAGGTCTCTGTATGACACACGCATACTCATTTTCACTAATCGTTCCCGTTATTACATATTTGTAATCTTCTTTTAAAGCTCTATTAACTCGACATTAACAACATGATTACTGAGTCTAGTATTCCATTCACTTACCACTCCACTTTAGTACCAGTCAATTTCTTGTATAATTGATCTTTAATAAACCTGAACCCGTTACTTTTCGTTCTATCTGGATTGTATTGACCCTGAGGACTTTGCTCTGTCACCCTGTTTGATCCTTGTCACCTAAAGATTCCCTCTTACCTTCTTATCAGTTTCTCGGATGCATAATTCTTTTTTCTTGTCCTGTTCTGACTACTGACCCTGAGGACTTTGTTGATTTCACTCTATACCAATTAGAAATCTTTACCAGATCTTTATGCTTTATTAGAAACTTCCTTGCATGTATACTCTTTTCTCCTCCTCTTTGTCGTATCCTGACTGCTAACCCTGAGGACTGGTAATGTCACCCTATACCACTTAATGACCTCTACTAGATCCTCTCTTGACCTACATCTCAGTTTTTCACGCCTATAGGCTTAAAATCATTCTCCATGTCCTCTGCTTTCCCTCCTTTGCTGCAGCCGCCACAGAAAGCGACGGGCGTCCTCAGGCGGCGCGACCTTCAGCAATGCCGGCCGAGTATCGACTGCCGCTGCCTGGCTCCGGCCGTCATCTGACCAGCTGGTGGGAGGCGGTGGCGGTGGTGGTGGTGGTGGTGGTGGTGTGGTAGTCCCTCCCTCCGCGGCCGCCAGCCAGTCCTGCAGCAGCCCAACAATTGAGTGTGTAGCCTTATTACTTGTCCTGATTACACGCACGCACTCTCAGAGCCTCAGTGCGGAGTGACAGGACGACGACGAGGATGAGGACAGGGGTAAGAGGAAGATGAGGACAGGGGAGGAGAAAGACGTGGATGAGGATGAGAACAGAGATATGAAGGTAGTGAGAGGAAAAGGAGTAGGACGGAAAGCAAAGGAGTCATATCAGGAAGAGTAATAGGATATGGACTGCAGGAGTAAGAGGACGAGGACAGAAAGTTAGGAGAGAGAGAGAGAGAGAGAGAGAGAGAGAGAGAGAGAGAGAGAGAGAGAGAGAGAGAATGAAGGTAGAATAAAAGAAAGATGTGATTTGCCTGCTTGTGTGTGTGTGTGTGTGTGTGTGTGTGTGTGTGTGTGTGTGTGTGTGTGCAAAGTGTGTGGACGGGTGGAAATGCTTAATGATGAATCATTTTTACGATCTACCTCAAAATATTAGTAAGAGAGAGAGAGAGAGAGAGAGAGAGAGAGAGAGAGAGAGACATTCCCTTCACTTACCCCCTACCTGCCCACCCTCCCTTCTCTCTCTCTCTCTCTGGGGTGGCGTGGTAGAGTCGCGTGCTCAACCCTCGTTTCGTGCTCCCCGGTTCGATCTCCCCCGTCTCGACCGATCGCTTTCCCCGTAACTCGAAAAAAAGAAAGAAAGAAATGAAGGACCAAAAAGTAAAGAGAAAGACGAAAAATAAAAGAGAAAAAGAAATAAATCACAACACTGCCCTTGGAGGAGGAAAAAACGGTGGCTCAGTGAAGAGAGAGAGAGAGAGAGAGAGAGAGAGAGAGAGAGAGGAGGTGAAGGGAGGATAGACAGACAGACAGAAGAAGGGAAAAGAAGACTCCTCACCCTCTTCTTTTCTTCTCTTCCCTCCTCCCTTCACATTGTCTTCACTGTCTCTCTCTCTCCCTTTGTACAATGTAAGTGTGTGTGTGTGTGTGTGTGTGTGTGTGTGTGTGTGTGTGTGGCGTCTCAGACAAACTAGCCGTGAGTATAAAGTATTCACACGCCTCCTGTCACGCCTCCTCCTCCTCCAACTTCTTCTCCTCCTCCTCTTCCTCTTCTTCCTTACTTCTCAAATTTATCTTCATTTTTCCTGTTTTTGTTTATTTCTTGGTGTTCTTTTGCTCTTTTAGTCTTTCTCCTCCTCTTTTCTTCCTCCTCCTCCTCCTTTTCCTCTTCCTTCTCTTCCTCCTCCTCCTCCTCCTCCTCCTCCTCCTCCTCCTCCTTGATAGTTTACCTTAACACAAACAATCTCATATGAGCCAATAAGTCTGCAACTGTTTATCCTTTCTCTATATTCTTCCTCTTCATCCTTCTCCTCCTCTTCCTCCTCCTCCTCCTCCTCCTCCTCCTCCTCCTCCTCCTCCTCCTCCTCTTCCGCAGCTCGTCAGGTGATGGGCGAGGCGGCAGGAACGGTGGCTTTCAATTCCTGTTTCATCATTCTTCCCTTCCTCTTTTTCCCTCTTTCATGTTCATATTTTGTTGTTTTTTTTCATAATATTTTTCCCTTTTCCTCTCTCTCTTGGTAAATGTTTTCTTTTCTTTTTCATATGTATATATATATTTTTTTTATGTTTCCTTCCTGCTGCATGCCGATGACTATTTCCACTCTCTCTCTCTCTCTCTCTCTCTCTCTCTCTCTCTCGGTAATGCATACGTACTGTACATTCTGACTCATAATCTCTCTCTCTCTCTCTCTCTCTCTCTCTCTCTCTCTGTGTGTGTGTGTGTGTGTGTGTGTGTGTGTGTGTGTGTGTGTGTGTGTGTGTGTGTGTGTGTGTCGTGTGTTATGTAAGAATTTCCTTTGCCTCATTCATTCACATAATTTAAATTCTCAAAGCGACTCTCTCTCTCTCTCTCTCTCTCTCTCTCTCTCTCTCTTACAAAGCAATGTCCCGAAGCATCTCAACCACCTCCTTGTCACCCTCATTCTCTCTCTCCTCTCTCCCTCACCCCTCACTCTCACCTTCTTCCCCTCTCTCTCTCCCTCTCCCTCTTCCCCATAACCAGCACTCGAGGCAGGATGTGACCACCAAACAAGACTCACTTATTCTTACTACCAATTTACTCACGTTTGTTAGTGTTCTCTCTCTCTCTCTCTCTCTCTCTCTCTCTCTCTCTCTCTCTCTCAAAACAGATGCTTTCGTCTCTCATCACTCAGATAGAGAGAGAGAGAGAGAGAGAGAGAGAGAGAGAGAGAGAGAGAGAGAGACTGTGTACTCAGAGTAAAATTTTGCGTTCCATTTGCACTGTAATGAGATAAGGGAGCGTCTCTCTCTCTCTCTTTCTCTCTCTCTCTCTCTCTCTCTCTCTCTCTCTCTGAATCATCCTCACACACACAGACACAAACACACACACACACACACACACACTCTCTCTCTCTCTCTCTCTCTCTCTCTCTCTCTCTCTCTCTCTCTCTCTCTCTCTCTCTCTCATTGTTTTCAGCTTTAAGGACTGCATAATGCTTCTGGCTTTCCGTCACTCGTGATCCCTGCGCCTCACTGCCCTCATATTGAACTTATGGCGGGGTAGGGGAGAGGTGGGTGTGGGTCACGTGGCTTGGGTGTGGGTGCTTAGTGGGTGTTGGGTGGGGAGTGGGGTGCCCATCGACCCCCTGCTGCACGTCACTAATCCACAAGCCACCCTCTCTCTCACTCTCACTCACTCTCACAGTAAAACCAATATGGTATCACTCAACGGTTAATGAAGGCTGAAGATAAAGGTTTTGGTAGGATGATAATGTTATAACGACCAACTCTAACTACTACTAGTGGTTAGTCACTCAATCGGTTCGCCTTCCGCAGCACAAAGGAAGATGAGTGAAAGTGAAGGGAGGGAGATGAGGCGACGTGAGGCGCGACGAGGCAGGACGAGCCTGTGTAAACTGTATTGGTCGTCGTCTGCTGCTGCTGCTGCTACTGCTTCTGCTGCTGCTGCTGCTCTTACTGTTCCTTGTCCCACGCATAAGAAAAAAAAAAATGAAACCTCTTTTGTAAACCTGAGAGAGAGAGAGAGAGAGAGAGAGAGAGAGAGAGAGAGAGACTGGAGGGGTGGAGAGGGGAAGGAAAAGGAGGAGGGTAGGATACAGCCGCGGCCAACCTATACATGTTTACTAATGCGATCCACGGGGCTGCAAACATCTGCCCCAGCTGTCGCCAATTGCTATTACGCGCCCGGCGTGACCTGTGTGAGATATGGCGAGTGTACAATTAGAGGAGTCATGCTATGTGCACCCTATAAAGCCACATTGCTCTCCTACACGCAAATACCAGCCAGCAGCAGCAGCAGCAGCAGCGGCAGTCTTGGACGTGAGATCAATCCTCGAGTTTTCTTGTCTGTTTCGCACACTGCATGCCTCACACCACCGTCTGTCCTCATCCACATACTTTATTCACGCTGTTCCAGGAGGTTGCACACAATTTTTATTCCCTGATTGTTTTTGCCATTCCTTTTAATCTTGTTTGTAAACGTAGCAAGTCCATAGAAATATGTATTTGGTAACTGGGTACACACGAGCAAGGTCGCATTGCCAGACGCACAGTTCAGGGAAATCTTGCAACTCATTTTGGTCTATTGTCTGTTCCGTCCTTAACAGGTCCCCCCATTGTGTGTAGTTGGTGATTGCAAGTGATTTGAAGTACATATGTTAGAGTGTGGTGAGCATGTTGGTGGTATTACAAGATACGACAACTGTTCCAGGAATCTGGCTGCCTCATTGCGGTGATGCGGCGGCAGTGGTGAGTGGAAGTTGGTGCGGTGTCGTGTTGTGCCCCCGCGTGATGGTGGACTTTAATTGAGTCTAGGAAAACGGCCCAAAGAATCACTTGAAGTTTGATACAACACATTCTCAGGAAATACTTCACCCACAGGATAGCACTTGAGGTGGTGACATCAGGTAAGGACGCCATGGTTCGTCTTGTTTTGTGTTGTGTGTTACAGCTGATCCAGGGTAGCATGGTGCCTGGGGCTGCGGGGCGGGGCAGGAGCGTCCAGGGGCTGTTTCTGCCGCCTCTTGGGTAGGGAAGGGGCAGGCCGTGCCATGGGCGCCTCCATTCGCGTCGTGCCCGTGGGACGGCGGCTTTTTGAGTCTGTCAAGCAACTTTTTACCGGCCAGTGAAGGCCGTGCTGGAAGAGCAAAGGTTGTCACAGTACGCCTCGCGGGGCCAGGCGGGCCAAAAGGTCGGGTCGTGGCCCGACAGCCTAAGAGCATCGCATCATGAGAGGCATGAGCGTGGCTTGGCAGGGTAGGGGCGGCGGGCGGGCAAACAAACAAGCGGCAAGGTGGGAAAATGAAGGGCCACGTCGTTACCACTGCCTCGCGCACTGAAGAGGAATATCATTTGAGATTCATGGAATGAGGCGGTATTGCATGGCGTTAGTGTGTGATTCTGCCACGGCTCTTTGTGTGTGTGTGTGTGTGTGAGAGAGAGAGAGAGAGCGCCTCATGCACCCGACACACCAGGGAGACGCTCCACCCAGGCAGGGAGAGGCTAAAGCAGTTACAGACCCAGGCACGTGTGCAGGGTGCCGTTGTTACTGTGGATGCACCGAGGTGTTACGGGCCTGGCGTAGGCAGCAGCAGCAACAACAGCAGCAGTGTTGAGGCGCTAATGATGAGTGTAAACACCCATTGAGCGACGCGGCTGTCTTTGTTGGCTGGCTGAGTCTCTTAACCACCACGGCCAGGTGTTCAGGTGTTGATGGTGACGAGTGGCTGTGGCCGCGGTGGTGGTGCCTGGTGCTTGGTGCAGGGTGGTGGTAATCGGGTGGCGCTAAGTGGAGGTGATGGTGGTGGTGGTTGCTGAGAGAGGGAGGTGGAAGGGGGGCAGCAGCGGGCGACCCACAACGGTACAGTTTCCGGGTCGGGCAAGAGATCACGCCAGGAATGTCTCGCCTGCTGGAGGGAGCGGCCCTTGGGAGAGGAGAGAGAGAGAGGGAGAGGGGAGGATGCGGGGACGGAAGTGTGTGTGAGAAAGAGGGTGGATGGTAACTGGACTCTATGAGGGTGGGGAGAGAAGGGGGAAGTAGGGTGGCTGTCCCTAACCCCGGCGGGCATGGCAGGTGAGTGAGTCAGGCGCCCTCAATGCAGGTCACGGCTCGAGATGACACGAAGGATTCCTCATTGAAGAGAGGATGTCCGGCGCTGCGGCGTGAAAAGGAGGAGGATTAGAAGGGAGACTATAATGGTGGAAGAGCAGAAAGAAGAAAAAAATAGGGTAAAGTATGAGAAGATGAAGGAGGAAGACTGAATGAGTAGTGGAGGAGGAAGAACGAGAGTAAGAGTCGAAATAAATGCAGTTGAATTCAGCCACTCATCCCAGGACGGCTCCTCCAAACGGTAAATCTTTAATAAACAACGTTATCTTTAAATTGCACATCTCTTCATTACCTGAGCGTGGAGTGCAGTAGTGCAGCGGGGCAGGGGGATGGTTAAGGGGTGTTTGGAGGGGGAGAAGTGCTGCGCGGTGGGTCCACTCACAGCTGATTGGCGCACCAGGAGAGGCATCGGTTCGCTCCCTCGGGGTCGTTTCCGTCCCGACAAGGCCCCGCGGCACCGCTGACCCGAAACGGCGAGAAAGTTGGGGCCCTAGGGATGGAAGGTGTAAGGCGACGCTCTGGGCTTGTGTGTGTGTGTGTGTGTGTGTGTGTGTGTGTGTGTGTGTGATGCGTTCAAGGGGCGTGACTCGGTGGGGGCGTGGGAGTGAGCGGTGGGGGAGTGTAGAGGTTTGGGCGTGTAGGAATGCGGGGCTGAGGCTGGGGGCGGCCTACTCCCCCGCAGGATGCTAGGGCGGGGCGGCCACACGACAGCAAGCCACGCGCGGGTCAAGGACGTGAAGAGAGAGAGAGAGAGAGAGAGAGAGAGAGAGAGAGAGAAGAGAGAGATAGGAATAGAGAGAGAGAGAGAGAGAGAGAGAGAGAGAGAGAGAGAGAGAGAGAGCAAAATCGCACTGCGCTGAGAATTTAAGTGCAAGGTATGTCCGGTTCCCTCACACACACACACACACACACACACACACACACACACACACACACACACACACACACAGAGGCGCCTTGTATCTATCACCTGCAGCGTCTCCTTCAGGTAAAGCTTTCCCTCACCTCACCACCACACCGCCGCCCTCTCCAGCCCACCGGCGTGAAGGGAACACATTGTACCGGAGAGAGAGAGAGAGAGAGAGAGAGAGAGAGAGAGAGAGAGAGAGATGAGTATGATAGTGAGGGAGGAACAAGGAAGAGCAACGTCAGAGAGAGAGAGAGAGAGAGAGTAGGATTAAACCTATCATAAGGAATTAAAGAGGATTGAAGGATTCACTGAGGTGTAAGTTTACCTCTCACTCTTACTTCTCTCTCTCTCTCTCTCTCTCTCTCTCTCTCTCTCTCTCTCTCTCACGTTTGTTTGCGCAGGAAAATACAAACATGAGGGTGTGGAGGGAAATATAGTGGTGGTTAATAATGGTGGTGGTGGTGATGCTGGTGGTGGTG
>NC_059292.1:20276261-20278761 GCF_017591435.1 Portunus trituberculatus | reverse complement strand
CATCCCGTACCTATTTACTGCTAGGTGAACAGGGGCCACACATTAAGAAGCTTGCCCATTTGCCTCGCCGCTTTCCAGGACTCGAACCCGGGCCTCTCGATTTTGAGTCGAGCGTGCTAACCACTACACTACGCGGTGTGTTTCACCGTTTCACCGTGTGTGTGTGTGTGTGTGTGTGTGTGTGTGTGTGTGTGTGTGTGTGTGTGTGTGTGTGTGTGTCCTCGTGTGTTCTCCAGTGTTGTCTTTTCTTTGTCTGTATCTCTGTGTGTCCCTGTGTTCTCCTGTCCTCTTGTTCCAGTGTGTCCGAATGTTTGGGAATGTCCTTCTGTTTTGCTTCCTCGCCTATTTTTTCCCTTTTCCGGTGTCTTTTCCCGTGTGTCCCCGTGTCCCCGTGTCCAGGGTCCTCCTGTCAGTGTCTTTGTGTGTCCTTCGCTCCTCGCGTCCCTCAGAGTGTGAAAACCTCGGCCTGGTTTTAAACTTTGCATGAGGAGTGAGGCAAGTGGCGGCGTTTCACACCTTAATGAGACGGGGGCAGAGAGAGAGAGAGAGAGAGAGAGAGAGAGAGAGAGAGAGAGAGAGAGAGAGAGAGAGAATGTTCTGTGGTAAAGTAACTTTATTTTCAGTTCCAAAAGCGATGATAGTAATGATAATAGTAATGATAATGAAATAGCGATAAAAATAATAATGATAATATTAATATTAATAATGATATTAATAATAATATTGTTAATAGTGATGATGATAATAATAATAATAATAATAATAATAATAATAATAATACTGCTGATGATAATAATAACAATAATAATAATAATAATAATAATAATAATAATAATAATAATAATAATACTGCTACTGCTGCTGCTGCTACTACTACTACTACTACTACTACTACTACTACTACTACTACTACTACTACTACTACTACTACTACTACTCTATCTTTCATACTGAAACACACACTCTCTCTCTCTCTCTCTCTCTCTCTCTCTCTCTCTCTCTCTCTCTCTCTCTCTCTCTCTCTCTCTCTCTCTCTCTCTCTCTCTCTCTCTCTCTCTCTCTCTCTCTCTCTCTCTCTCTCTCTCTCTCTCTCTCTCTCTCTCTCTCTCTCTCTCTCTCTCTCTCTCTGTCTCTCCGTCTGTGCTCATCTCGCAGAATCGACCCACGAGATCTGGAGGAGGAGGAGGAGGAGGAGGTGGAGGTGGAGGATTAAGAGATTTGCTAGTTTTCGTCTTAAAGAGTCGGTAATTTCTCTCTCTCTCTCTCTCTCTCTCTCTCTCTCTCTCTCTCTCTCTCTCTCTCTCTCTCTCTCTCTCTCTCTCTCTGGCGAAAGTCCAGATGGGAAAAGGAGGAGAGAAGAGAGGAGTAAGAGGAGGAAAAGGGAGGTAATTGAGGAGGTGAAAGGAAGGATCATAGAAGAGGAGATGAGATGCAGGAGAGAGGAGGAGGAGGAGGAGGAGGAATGGAGGAAAATGGAGAAAACGAAAAAAAGGTGGACGAAAAGAAAGATGAGAGAGGTCTAATATTGGGATAGGTCAAGGAGAGAGAGAGAGAGAGAGAGAGAGAGAGAGAGAGAGAGAGAGAGAGACCAAAAATAGTTGTAAGTCTTTTCCTCTTCTTAAAAATAAGACTAATTTTCTTTCTTCTCCTCCTCCTCCTCCTCCTCCTCCTCCTCTCTTCTTCGTTATTCCTACAGCTCCTCGTCATCTTTGTCATCTTCGTTATCTTTCTCTTCCTCCTTTCTTCTTCTTTTTCATCATCATCATCATCATCTTCTTCTTCTTCTTCTTCTTCTTCTTCTTCTTCTTCTTTTCTTATTCTTATTCTCTTTTTGTTTCATCATCATCATCTTTTTTTTTTTCTTCTTCTTCTTCTTCATCTTCATCTTCATCTTCATCTCTTCCTTCCTCTTCTTCTCCTCCTCCTTCTTCTTCTTCCTCCTCCTCCTCCTCCTCCTCCTCCTCCTCCCTCCTCCTCCTCCTCCTCCTCCTCCTCCTCCTCCTCCTCCTCCTCCTCCTCCTCCTCCTCCCTCCTCCTCCTCCTCTGATCCCAACGATAGAGGAACCACGAGAAGAGAAGACGAATAAGCCAGCAGGTATACATAAATAAATGAATGAATGAATAGTTAAACAAATAAATGATTAACGAGAGGAACAGGTACAAAGGTCAGAAGAGTCAACATATGCATAACAAACAAACACACGAACAAGTACACGGATAGACAAATAAATAAATAACTAGATCATTAAATAAAGTCTTGATGCCAAAATTGTTACAAAGAACGTAGTAATGATAGGTAGGTAGATAGATAGATAGATAGATAGATAGATAGATAGATAGAGTAACAGACAGATAAACATATAGATTAATAGATAAATTAATTGAAAACCGCTGCAGAGAGAGAGAGAGAGAGAGAGAGAGAGAGAGAGAGAGAGAGAGAAATAAATATAAGTGAAGGAAGCGGAAAATGTGGAGAAAAGGAAATAAGAAGACTGGAAAG
>NC_059292.1:20251261-20271261 GCF_017591435.1 Portunus trituberculatus | reverse complement strand
ATCATGGCGGTGATGAGTGTAGTGATGTTGAAGCTAGGATAGTGGTGTAGATGTTAATAAAGTAATGGTATTTCTAGATGGTGATGAATGGTGAGTGTTGGAAGTGTGTGGTCAGCTATGGTGGTGTTGTGGTATTTGTGGTGAGCCTGTAGCCAGCTGTGGTGTCTTAACTTTGTGTGGCTGAGTGTTAGGTTTGGTGTTACGGGGGTGGTGGTGAAGGTAAAGCTTTGTTAGTTGTGTGGTGAAAATATGGTATGGCGCAGTGGTTGTGGTGGTGTTGAAATACTACATACTCGTGCGCCACCACCACGATGTTTACAGGGCAGGTGTTACTCCTTCTACGGGCGGACGTTGGAGTGTGAAGGGGAGGAGGGAGAGGGAGGAAGGGAGGGGAGCAGCGGGAAGGACAGGAGGTGGTGGGTGCAGGGTGGTGAGGGCATGAGCTTGGGAGGGCAGCGGTGTTGTTGGGTGCTGGAGGCGGAGTGGTGTTTATTGCAGGTGTAGGTAGTGTGTGAATTAGCCCTTGTGGTATTTAACTTAGGTGGAAACACTTGGGGAGAGAGAGAGAGAGAGAGAGAGAGAGAGAGAGAGAGAGAGAGAGAGAGAGAGAGAGAGAGATAGGCAAAGGAGGTGTTACATCACTCTTCGTAAAGAAAAAAAATTACTCTCCTAGGCTGGGCGAGGCCGGGTTGGGTGAGGGAAGGCTGGGGGAAGGGGGTTAGGGATGAGGGGAGGCGGGGCCGGGTCGGAAGCTGGTGACGCGGCGGGTATTACCGCTGGCCGCCGTGCCCTTACATTCCTAACATCACTCCTCTCACAGCCGCTGGCCAGACTCTCCCATGGCTCTCACTCTTCCCTCCCGCGTCCCCTCTTTCCTCTCATCCCTCGCTGCTTGCCTCTCCTTTCCCGTCGTGTCCTGGTGGTTTCAAGTGGCATCCCTCCTCTACACACTCACCTCCCACGGGCAATGTCTGGCGGTGCGTCACGCGTGCTTCCCTTTAGCTAAGGGGTTGTGTTAAGGTCGCCAGGTCAGGCGCGTCCGGGCAGGCACGGTGCCCATTACTGCCCCACCTGTGTCCGCCAGGCTGCTGCGTGGCGCGGCGCGTGTCCGGTTCTGACGCACGACTGTTGCGTGTCCCAGGTAGGCTCAGGTGGCCCTTGTGTGGGAGGCGAATTTTTTTCCTCGTATACGGGGTCAGTGCTAGTGACACTTCCGGCTGGACGCCTTTCTAGTAAGCTGGCGTTGACGTCACGAGGCGGCGGTGGCGGCGGCGGCGGCCTGCAGCGTGGTGCGACCTGTTCCGGACACCTTATATGGCGGGGCGGAGCACTTCTTGCTCGGCCGCTCGCCGCTGCCCCCACGCTGCCTGCCACCATGGGGCGCTGCGGCCATCTGTTGCAGCGGCTTCACCTGCGGCCCGCCCGTGTTTCTGTCCTCACCTCATGCCGCGCCGCCCTTGTCCCTCCCTTCAGTATTATCTTCCCTCCTCTTCCTCCACCCTCCTCCTTCACTCCTGCGTCCAGCCGCCCACAGCCACCAGTGGTCGTGAATGAACCTGTCTTACCGGTGCCTCGCCCACGCCATCGCCGCGTCACTCACCCTCGCCAGGCACTCCCACACGACACATTCCTCTCCTACTCCACCGCAGCGATAGAGGGGACAGGAATTATTTTCATCTGATTACCTTTCCTCGCTAATCAGGCGGCAGGTGACACGCGCGAGCAGCGACAAGGCGGAGCGCTTCTAAACAGGCTTGCAGAGGTAGCAAAAAGGCCGCGTGGAGCACCGGGGGACGTGAGGCGGTGTAGAGGCGATTCAAGGGGAACGCCTGGAGTAGAATGAGTGGCAGGAGGAGGAAGAGGAGCAGAACGGGAGGTGGAACTTTAAGAGGCGTCTGGTACGAGTGTGGCGGGCGTGGGGACGAGGTGGCGCAGCGGCAGGCGTGGCGTGGGCGGCGGAGGGTGAGGGCGGTACTGGCCATCCCCACGCGGCCATCCTGGTAACAAGGCGCTGGAGGACCGCCCGCGCTTCTCTCCCCGCCTCTCGTAACATTTTCCCCGATAAATAAGACTAATTCTGCTTTCATCTCTCTCTCTCTCTCTCTCTCTCTCTCTCTCTCTCTCTCTCTCTCTCTCTCTCTCTCTCTCTCTCTCTCTCTCTCTCTCTACATCTCTTACTCTCGCGTGGGTAGTTTCATTCTTCTAGACTTGAGAGAGAGAGAGAGAGAGAGAGAGAGAGAGAGAGAGAGAGAGAGAGAGAGAGAGACTATTTGTGTGTTTTCTTTTGACTTTCTACAATTTGAAGCGGCTTAAGAGCTCATGGTTGCATTGTACTGCTGCTGCTGCTCCACTTCTTACCTCTTAGAGAGAGAGAGAGAGAGAGAGAGAGAGAGAGAGAGAGAGAGAGAGAGAGAGATGCCGCCATTCATAATACTTGTTCCCTCCTTCCCACGTCTTCCTACCTCTCTCCCTCCCTCCTCCTCCTCCTCCTCCTCCTCCTCCTCCTCCTCCTCCTCCTCCTCCTCCTCCTCCTCCTCCTCCCTTAAGGGTTTTATGCAGGTGTAGGTGTCATGCAGGGTGTTAAAGGACAGATGAAGTACAGGTGGTGGTTGTGGTGGTGGTGGTGTTTGATCGTCCGTCTGTCAGTCACATTCAATCAATGCGTCAATCTTGTTTTTATGTTGGGGAAAATACATTTTGCTACATTTGTTCTCTTTAACTTGTCCTGGGTGACCCTTTACTGCTTGTTTTCCTGCACATATTGAGAGAGAGAGAGAGAGAGAGAGAGAGAGAGAGAGAGAGCCAGTCTGTCAGTCTATCACACATTCCTGAGGTTCTGGTTCACCTCGGGTCACCAAGAGGGCGTGCTGGGCCAAAAACATTCATTTACTGAGGGCAGGGCGTGGCGTGGCTGGGAGGGGCTGGAGCAGGACTGGTGCGGGACTGGTGCTAGACTGGAGGGAGGGGGCGAGGCTGGGATGAGGTTGAAGTGAGGCTGGAAAGAGGCTGGGATGAGGTTGGAGCGAAGCTAGAAATATCGTGAAGCGAGGCTGGAAAAAGGTTGGAGCGAGGGTGTAAAGAGGGTGGAGCGAGGTTGTATGGAAAGAGACTGCAATAAGGTTGAAGCAAGGCTGGAAAGAGGTTGAATCGAGACTGGAAAGGGTGTGGAGCGAGGCTGCATTGAAAGAGACTGCGACAAGGTTGAATCGAGGCTGGAAAGAGGTTGGAGCTAGGCTGAATAGAGGCTGGAGAGAAACTGGGATTGGACTGGAGCGAAGCTGGGAAGAGGCTGTGATTAGACCAGAGCGAGACTGTGGTAAGGTTGGAGTCACACTAAAGGGCGACTGGAACGGGGCTACAGTGACTGCTTAGGACGTGTGGCAAAGGCTGGTAGGTCTGGCAGAGGTGGTAGGGTGTAGTGTGGGCGTGGTAGTGTGGCGATGAGCGACAAAACACTGTGTGTGTGTGTGTGTGTGTGTGTGTGTGTGTGTGTGTGTGTGTGTGTGTGTGTGTGTGTTCTCATCTCTCCCTGACCCTGAAACGCCACGAGAGATGGAAGGCAGGGGACAAAAAGTGGCCGCTTCGGTGGTGATGTGAAGCCACGGAGCACGACCTGGGTGTGGCCCGGCTGTGAGGGTGGTGGTGGTGGTGTTTGTAGTGGTGGGCATAAGTGATAATGTTAGTGGTATTACAACAGCATCAACACCAATGGAAATAATAGGAACCTAAGAAAATGAAGGAGCTGCACCAAACCATCGGGCCTACACTTGGCAAGCCTTACATTAAACATATTTACCTTTTTCCACCGATCATCCTCATCAGTTAAATTGTCTAGTGTTTTAATGCTTCCTAATGACTCAGCACTAACAACATGGAAAAAAATGCTACCTTTATTGTTACTACTGCTGATACTACTACTTCTGCTTCTACTTCCACTTCTACTTCTACTACTACTACTACTACTACTACTACTACTACTACTACTACTACTACTACTACTACTACTACTACTATGTGACTGATACCTTGATTGCTACTATTACTACTACTGCAACTATTTTCACCACCACCACCACCACCACCACCAACAACAACAACAACAACAACAACAACAACAACACCACCACAACAAAACAACAACAACAACAACAACAACACGTCCCTCTCCCAGTGCAATCAGGCCACAGCATACGGACAGATCGAAGCACAAAGCACGGCGCGGAGCAGGGATGGTATTCAGTAATTAACAATAAATTTTAGACCCATTGAATTTGTTTCCCGCTGCTCACGCGATGCTTTTGCTCTCTGAAGGGAAGCAGGGGACTGGGGAGCTTATGGAGGCTGGGACAAGGGACAAGGGGGCTGATTGAGACTTGGTCGGACTCAAGTGGGACTTAATAATAAAACTTAATTTGGGACAAGCAAAATGGCTGATAGAGACTGACTTTGAGCTTTGGCTGGGAGAGTTTAAGGGACTGCAAGACTATGGGGCTGATATACATGGGTAGAGGCTGAGACGAGAATTACATGGGGCTGAAGGAGATATAGGAACCGAGACAGGAATGATGGAAGATACGGGTCTGATGCACGGGGACAAACTGGAGCGAGGGAACACTGGGACTAATTTGGGGCTGCTGTAAGGCATGAGTGCACTTGGACTGAGCGTCAATCTAAAGGGCTGCTGTACTGGACTCCACGAGCTTGGGTCACTTTAATCTCGGTAATACGCTGGGAAGATTAAGTGAGATTGCGAGTACACGAGAACAAAGCCCCGGGAAACAGTGCAGGCGGGGACGAGAGTATCTGTATAAAATGACATAGTATTATTACTAAACTACGCGTGGGAGAGTACTGGGTGGAATAGAGATGAGAGTTCGGAATCAGACGATGCTGGAATGCCGAGTAAACGAAAGAGGAGATAGAAACTTAACTTTTGAGAGAAGAAAATTTAAGAACACAAGAGGAGCTGCAAGAAGTCATCAGAGCTTCACGTGGCAGTCCCTGTTTAAAGCATTCCTATACCTGCATTCATCTACTATTCATAAATTTACAGTCTTTTGAACCTCCGTATTGATTCCACAACAACTTCAATACTGCGACAGAAAGAAAATGCTGAGAACAGATGACCAAACACCGGGAACATATTAGAACACTGAGGGAACATTGAGAACACAAGAAAACAAAAATAGATAAACCTGGGTACAAAAATGAAAGAGGTAAGGGTCAGTGAAGAGCAGAAGGGTGAAACACGAGGAAATTGCGTGGGGAGAGAGAGAAACGGAGGTGACGTGAAGGAAATAGGGATGCTGGAGGTGATGTGTGAGGTACGACAAGGGGACATGGGGGCACCTCGTGTGTCCTGACGAAGGCTTGAACGTAAGGGAGGGAAATGGGACTATGTGGTGGTATATTGTGGTGTTGATGGTAGTGGTGGTGATGCGTGGTGAGAGATAGATGGAGTTTCCTTGTCATGTGCTGAAAGTTTGAAGGACAAGGAGGAGATGGAGGAGAGTTTGAAGGAGGAGGAGGAGGAGGAGCAGGAGACCAAGGAAGGAGAGCCGAGGTAAGAACAAGGAGGAGGAATAGAGATAGGAGGAGTTAGGTGACTAGTCTTCGAGGAAACTACGGAGGAGGAGGTGGAGGAGGAGAACAAAGACGAAAGCGAATAAAGCAGAAGGCGGAAACGAAGAGGAGGAGAAGGAGGTGGAGTTGGTGGTGTAGGAGGATCACCCGAGCGCAGCCCACACCATGCCGCCACACGCTAACCATGCAACCGCCCACGTCGCGCACTGCCGCCCACAAGATGCACTCCTCTCCGTGGGCCGCTGCACGTGACACCCTGACGTGCATGACCTTTGCCGCCTCTTTACCCAGCTGTAAGAGAGGAGACGCTGCATGACCACTAGCTGACCCCTGCCTGACGTCAAACCTACATGACCTCTGCGTCTCCTTGCCTGATCCTGGCTTGTCCCCGCTAACCTGTCATGATCTTGACCTTCGAGCCGCCGTGACCTGACCTCCCTGACTTCTTTGACCCGGATTGACCTCTCATATATTCCTAGACCACGCCGTGTCCTGTGTGACGTAATCTTGACCTCCGTAATTCCTTGACCTGACGTGACCCATTTTTATTTTTGCCCTTGTGTTACTTAGGAGGATTTCGACTTTGTCCTATCGTGACCACCTGCAACACTGTCTTTGCAACTTAATATCCTTGCACAAACAGTTAAGTAAGGCAACACGTCTGGAATTCAGTATCTCGTTTTAACACAAACATCTCAATAACACAACACCGCAATATTACACCTAGTAACACCTTAAATTTTACCCCTGAAACACAAAACCCTCGCAACACAGACACCGCAGTAACACAACACCCTATCAACATAACACTCCAGTAACACAATACCATACGAACACAACACCACACTAACCCTTACTCGTGCAATACTAACACCACAGCAACACAGATGCCCCTGCAACTCAACACCATAGAAACACAACACACCAGTAGCAACACCATACCAACACAGACATCCCGATAACACAAACCAATGCTAACACAACACCTGACGGACTCTCACCGGTGCAATACTAACACCACAGCAACACAGATGCCCCTACAACTCAACACCATAGAAACACAACACACCAGTAGCAACACCATACCAACACGGACATCCCGATAACACAAACCCATGCTAACACAACACCCGACGGACTCTCACCGGTGCAATACTAACACCACCGCAACACAAATACCTGCGCAACTCAACACCATGGGAACACAACACCCCAGTAACTGTCACCCCAGCAACACCATGGGGGAGGGTGTGGGTGCAGGAGACAACATCGATTGGTGTGTTGCAGTGTTGCGGTGTAACACTGGGTTATGTTGGCAACACTGCGGCTCAGCTTTAACTCTCTCTCTCTCTCTCTCTCTCTCTCTCTCTCTCTCTCTCTCTCTCTCTCTCTCTCTCTCTCTCTCTCTCTCTCTCTCTCTCTCTCTCTCTCTCTCACCTTTTCCTCTCAATCTCACACCTGTTTCCTTTCACACACACACACACACACACACACACACACACACACACACACACACACACACACACACACACACACACACACACACACACACACACACACACGGCTTATCCTTCTCAAAACATGATACACTGACTGCTGGTAGAGGATGTGTTGCAGATAAGATTCTCTCTCTCTCTCTCTCTCTCTCTCTCTCTCTCTCTCTCTCTCTCTCTCTCTCTCTCTCTCTCTCTCTCTCTCTCTCTCTCTCATAATTACGTTTTGAGATGAGCTTATCTTGAAGAAGGCTTCTCTCTCTCTCTCTCTCTCTCTCTCTCTCTCTCTCTCTCTCTCTCTCTCTCTCTCTCTCTCTCATAATTACGTTCTCGAGATGAGCCAGGCCATCCCTGGAGGGTCGCATATTCTCTCTCTCTCTCTCTCTCTCTCTCTCTCTCTCTCTCTCTCTCTCGTGATAAAAGTAATAACAACAATGGCATTCTTCTTCTTCTTCTTCTTCTTCTTCTTCTTCTTCTTCTTCTTCTTCTTCTTCTTCTTCATGTTTATTATTATTATTATTATTATTATTATTCATCATCATCATCATCATCATCATCATCATCATCATCATCATTATTATTATTATTATTATTATTATTATCATTGTTGTCATTTTTATTATTATTATAATTTTTCTTCTTCCTCTTATTATTATTGTTATTATTATTATTATTATTATTATTATTATTATTATTATTATTAGTAGTAGTAGTAGTAGTAGTAGTAGTAGTAGTAATGGTCAATAGTATAATACTAATAGGTTTGAAAATTGACAATCTACACAATATAATATCAGTAATATACCGGTACACTTCAACAATCATTATTCAAGTTACTATTATGCCATTACTATTATATGAAGCTTGAGAAGAGGCCACGGTAGTAATCTCTCAGTATTATTATATACAACACGACATTTAGCTCCAGTGAAGCCCATTACAATTTCTCTAAAGACCAGCATGATATACAGTATATTAGAGGTGTGAGGTACAGTTTTACTATCAACTATCACTACTTCATCATATATATCAGATTTGAGAAGCAATAGTTCAAATGTTAAAGTGTAGGGAGAGACTTGTGTTGGTGATGTTGTATGTACTCTAATCTGGCACCACAGCAGTACGTTGGAGCTTAAGGAGATATTTAACGTCTTGTACTGTGCGTGTCCTTAACTTACTTGTACTTCAGCTCTTCATGTCGGGTTCCACAAGCGATAGCGTTTGAATGTCACTCCTTTTCTTTGCTTCATATTTTTTCCTACAATCTGCTACAACTTTTTACTTATTTATTTTAAATTAGTCTTATTTTCTATGTAAGAGGGGAAAACTGTCCAAGGGCAGTAGAAATATTGTAAAATTGAAGTAAAGATGATGTACCGATATCCAAACACTTCACAGTGCAAAGATGCGAATGTTTACAGATAACATCCATGCCATTAAAAGTGAGTAGTGGTATTCGTCTGTGTTCTGATTAGAGAGTGCGGCGGTGGAAAAAAGATGAAATTAACTTTTCTCGTCTCTACAAACACTATGAATATTTACAAGTTTCGTAGCTTAAGGAAAACTGAATTACGAGTAAATCGTCTCTTCGATTCGTTCATCCGGACAGTTTAGTACGCTGTTTATTGCCAGCAAAGAGTTAGTAGAAACATTATTTTCTTTGCACAAGTTCCTTGAAGAAATTTGTAAGGTGAAAAGAGGATAAACATTAGAGTGTCTCTTTTAAGAATTAATTAACTTTTTTTTTCGTCGCCTTGCAAAACAATTTAATGCAGCGGATCTGAGTATCAACGAAGAACGACAAAAAAGAAACATTAATTTTCTACTTGGCCCTTAAATAGTACAAAAAAGGCCAAAATTCATCTGTCACTTTTTCTACGTGCATGCAAACACATTAACACCAACACAGCGGCGCCCACTGTCAACACAGGGACGGCCATAGCATTGAGCGAGTTACCGGAGGCTGGAGGGACACTGCCAGCCTGTCCTTCCTTCATGAACCAAGCACGAGCGTCAGGAAACAAGTATTACACGCGCAGACTGACTTGCAATTAGATCCCAGGCAGTGTTTCCAGTGTTTGTAGTGTTTCCAGTGCTTCCCTTTTACAGGGCAGTGGTGGTGACGGTGGTGGTGGTGGTGGTGGTGGTGGTGGTGGTGGTGGTGGTGGAGGCAAGGTGGAGTTAGTCATTAATTAAGGGCAGGAGGGAGGTGGTTGAGTGGTTTGATGGCGTGCGGTACAGATAGTGTGTGGTGTGTGCTGGTGATAAATTGTTTACTTTATCCTCTTTCCTCCTCATCTACTGCGGTACAGACACGCAGGCGGATTTACCGTGGTGTGTGGCTGTGATAATCTATTGCCTGTAACCCCTTCCTTCCTTCCTTCCTTCCTTCCTTCCTTCCTTCCTTCCTTCCTTCCTCCTCTACTGAGACAGACAATCAGACAGACAGACAGATGCAGAGTACGTGGTGTGTGCTTGCTGTAAATTGTTGTCTATTTCTCATCCTTCCTTCCTCTTGTTAACCACAGTTAGATAAGTGGAGCTTAAGTGATGTGTGGGTATGATGGACTGTTCTTTGCACCCTCTTTCATTCCTCTACTGACTGACATTATGTAAACACAGACAGATGCAGATTATGTGGTATATATTTGTAGTAAGCTGTTCCCTTACCTCTTCTTCCTCTGCTGCGTCACACACACACACACACACACACACACACACACACACACACACACACACACACACACACACACACACACACACACACACACACACACACACACACACACACACACACACACACACAGGAGGATTTATAGATAAGCAAAGATGGAGTTTTGATGTCATTTAGTTTTCTTTAGTGAGGTCCTCCTCCTCCTCCTCCTCCTCCTCCTCCTCCTCCTCCTCCTCATCTGTTCTATCCTTACCTCCTACTAAGTATGTAGCTTCTGTACGTGTAGTTTACGCAACGACCCTAAATGTAAACAAACAGAGATTATGCTGCTGTTTGTTCTTCTTTTGTGTTCTCCATCATTCCCTTTAATGTGACAGACAAACAGACACACAGACAGGTGCAGCGACAGACAGACATCCGGTGGGGCAAGCAGACACACATTATGTTAGTAATTGTTGGTGGTGGTGTTGTCGTTGTTATTATTGTGGTTGTTATTGTCATCACCTTTTCCGTTTAACCAGCAAAATAACACGAATTGGTGTGTGCTTGCGTGCGTGCGCCTCCACCAACCGCACTACCAGAACAAACAACAACAATAACAACAACAACGACTGCGAGGGACGAAAAAGAAAAAGAAAAGACTTTCAAGAGACACAAGTAAACAAAGGGAGAGAGAGAGAGAGAGAGAGAGAGAGAGAGAGAGAGAGAGAGAGAGAGAGAGAGAGAGAGAGTTTTGACTTACAAAAGAGCAAAAAAATATATTCACGTTTATTCCTTACACTGGAAAGAAAGGAGGAGAAGAAGATGAAGAGGAGGAGGAGGAGGAGGAGGAGGAGGAGGAGGAGGAGGAGGAGGAGCAGCAGCAGCAGCAGCAGCAGCAGCAGCAGCAGGTCTAATACAATGGATTACTAAATCGTGTACTGGATTGTGGCGTGGGAAGATGAAAGGAGGAGAGGAGGAGGAAGAAGGGAGGAGGAGGAGGAGGAGGAGGAGGTGGTGGTGGTGGTGGTGGTGGTGGTGGTGGTGGTGGTGGTGGTGGTGGTGGTGGTGGTGGTGGAGGAGGAGGAGGAGTAGCAATCATAACCTAATTGTTAATGGAGTAACAGTAAAAGTAGATTGATAGTAGTAGTTTCATCAGCTATAGGAATGGACAGCTACTACTACTACTACTACTACTACTACTACTACTACTACTACTACTACTACTACTACTACTACTACTACTACTACCACCACCAATAACAGCAGCATTCTCAACAAACATTCTTATCAACCTCAAAAGGTAGGACACAACACTGCAAAAAAAAAAAGATAAAAGAAAGCATAAAAACAGTCAAAATATGTTTAATAGGCCGAGTGACGCTGCGGGCCGAGTGAAGGACACCTGAACGAGGCTAATGAAGTTATTATCTCGCGTTATCAGGTGTGTGGGTAGGTGTGGGTAGGGGGACGAGGTATACAGGGCAGGGGTGAGGTGTTTTGACAGGGTATAGGTGGTTGTAGTGGTGATAGCTGTAGGAATGGTAGTAGTAGTAATAGTAGTGGTAGTAGCAGCTCTAGTACTAGTAATGATATTATTATTTTTAGTAGTAATAGTATTAGTGGTATTATTATTATTATTATTATTATTATTATTATTATTAGTAGTAGTAGTAGTAGCAGCATTGATAGTAGTAGTACTAGTAGAACATACCTGTTTTTGCTGAAACAACAACAAAACAACAACAACAACAACAACAACAACAACAACAACAACAACAACAACAACTACTACTACTACTACTACTACTACTACTACTACTACTACTACTACTACTACTACTACTACTACTATCTTGCACCTTCCCCCCCACACACACACACACACACACACACACACACACACACACACACACACACACACACACACACACACACACACACACACACCAAAAGCCAACCTCCTCGTTACTCCATTTCAAACTCACTGTAAAGAGAGAGAGAGAGAGAGAGAGAGAGAGAGAGAGAGAGAGAGAGAGAGAGAGAGAGAGAGAGAGACCCACTGGAAAATTACTCATAATTATTCCTCATGTGAAACACAAAACAGGTCCTCTTGACTTCCTGCCGCAACACAACACAAGACTCCTCCACCACCACCACCACCACCACCACCAACAACAACAACAACAACAACAACAACAACAACAACAGCTGAGGCGATGCAGAAAGCGAATTAAGGAACGGAGCAGAGAGAGAGAGAGAGAGAGAGAGAGAGAGAGAGAGAGAGAGAGAGAGAGAGAGAGAGAGAGAGAGAGAGAGGGCGAAGAAACGTTTACCTAATTAAGTTGTTATGCTTTAAATCTGTTTATCTTCTACCTTTCCACTTTTTTCTCCTTCATTTAGCTCTCCATATTTACTTTTTATTATTTAATCTCATTCGTTCATTTACATTTTGCATTTGTAACTCAATAAAGACACGAATTTCACTTGAAGATTAATTACTAGAAGTTCTTTTTCTTTCCTTTTCTTTTTAGTCTTTTTTTTTTTTTTAAGGAAGAAGAAAAGAAAGGGTTAGGAATGTTGAGGAGAGGTGAGGTGTGGTATGAGGTGCAGGTGTGTGTTGGTAGGGTTGGAATGCTGTGGTGGTCAAGGCTGGATTGCTGTGTGTGTGGGTAGGGTTGTGGTGCTGTGGTGGTGTCAAGGCTGGATTGCTGTGTGTGTTGGTAGGGTTGTGGTGCTGTGGTGGTGTCAAGGCTGGATTGATTTGTGTGTTGGTAGGGTTGTGGTGCTGTGGTGGTGTCAAGGCTGGATTGCTGTGTGTGTTGGTAGGGTTGTGGTGCTGTGGTACTGTCAAGGCTGGATTGCTGTGTGTGTTGGTAGGGTTGGAATGCTGTGGTACTGTCAAGGCTGGATTGCTGTGTGTGTTGGTAGGGTTGTGGTGCTGTGTTGCTGTCAAGGCTGGATTGCTGTGTGTGTTGGTAGGGTTGTGGTGCTGTGGTGGTGTCAAGGCTGGATTGATTTGTGTGTTGGTAGGGTTGTGGTGCTGTGGTGCTCTCAACGCTGGATTGCTGTGTGTGTTGGTAGGTTTGGAATGCTGTGGTAGTGTCAAGGCTGGATTGCTGTGTGTGTTGGTAGGGTTGTGGTGCTGTGGTGTTGTCAAGGCTGGATTACTGTGTGTGTTGGTAGGTTTGGAATGCTGTGGTGCTGTCAAGGCTGGATCGCTGTGTGTGTTGGTACGTTTGGAATGCTGTGGTGGTGGCAGGGTTGGAATGGAATATATATTAGCAGAGTTGGAATGCAAGAATGTTTTTTTTAGCAGGTTTGATGTGAGGGAATGTGTTTTAGCATGATTGTGGTGTTGTGGTGTTGGTAAGGTTGGAGTAACGTGGTTTGGATTAGTATGTTTGGAATATTCTGTCTAAGCAGGGTTGGAATGTTGTGGTGTGTGTTTTAACAAGGTTGAAATGACGGAATGGGTGTTAGCTGATTGGAATGTTGTGGTGTATGTGGAATGACGGAATGGGTTTTAGCAAGGCTGGAATGTTGTAGTCTGTGTTAGCATGGTTGGAATATTGTGGTGTGTTTGAGTAAGATAGGAATGACGGAATGTGTTTGAGCAAGGTTGGAATGCCATGGTATGAGTCTTAACAGGGTTCGAATGTTTTCTGTATCATCAAAGTTGCAATTTTAAACAAGTTGTACAGAAAATGAAAATAGATCATATACATTTTAACACCGATTCCTTTCTCTTTTACCTTTTTGTTAATTTTTCTGTAATGCTGAGAGATGTGTTCTGTCAGGGAATGGAGCAGTGCAGGGCAGAAACTTAAGCCAGCCAACACGCGTCTCAGTCAGCTGTCAAGTTCACTCTCAAGGCAGTCTAGCTAAAATTTCCTATCTCCTCTCATCTATCTCTCATCCCCTTAACGGAAAGAGATCAGTGGCTCTCTACCTGAACTTTTGAAGAAAATATCCGTCGTGGTGTTGGTAAGACTTCCTATCCCTTGTTTACTATTTTCCTTCTCCTCTGTAACCTTACAACCTAAAACCAGTTCTTTTTTATTTATTTATTTATTTATTTTTTTTTTACATTCTCTCCATCTTCCGTGACCTCGTATTCATAAACCAATCCTCTATTTTTTCTCTCATTAACATTATTTTTAGCTGAATCTTTTCTTTTTTTATCCCTTTTTGTCTCCTCTGTAACCTCACATTTTAAGACCAGTCTCTTCTTTACTTTATATTCATCGTTCATGATTTCGTATTCATAAACCAATCCTCTGCTTTTTCTCTCATTAATAGCATTATTTTCAGCTTCATCTTTACTTTTTCCTTTTCTCCTCTGTAGCCTCACAATTTAAGACCAGTCCTTTCTTTACTTTCTATTCATCTTCCATGACTTCGTATATTCATAAACTAATTTTCTATTTTTCTCTCATTAATATAATTATTTTTTTTATGCGTATCTATTCTTTTCATCCTTTCTTTCTTCTGTGTAACTTCACATTTTAAAGCCAGTCCCCTCTTTGCCTTCTCTCTATCTTTTGCAACTTCGTATTTGTAAACCAAGCCTGTATTTTCTCTCTATATAACATAATTATTTTGATCTGCATCACTTTTCCTTCACTTTCTTTCTCTTCTGCATGGAATCTTACCTTCTTAAAACCAGCCCTTTTACTTATCTTCTTTTAATATTGTTTAACTCGTATTTTTTTTTCTATTTATCTTCATCTCTTCTCCTTTATCCTTTCTTTCACTTTCGTAGCCTCACATTTTCAGTGCTGTTCCTCTCCTACCTTTTCCTTATCTTTAACATCCTCGTACTTTTAACTCGATCCTCCCTTCAACCTTCCCTTCCCTTCTATAACCTCACATTTTTGCGTCTAAGTGCTTCGGTATTGTTGGGAATCTGCGTCTTGGGAACTTTCCTTAAGCGTGGATGAAGAATACAAAGGGCAGAGAGAGAGAGAGAGAGAGAGAGAGAGAGAGAGAGAGAGAGAGAGAGAGAGAGAGAGAGAGAGTTTTCTTTTATTGTCTATACGTAACTTTAAGTAATAAATATTTTTGTAAGCACATTTTTTGTAGCTTTGTATTATGAAGACAAAGGTGGAGGTGAGAGAGAGAGAGAGAGAGAGAGAGAGAGAGAGAGAGAGAGAGAGAGAGAGAGAGAGAGAGAGAGAGAGAGAGAGAGAGAGAGAGAATGTATTATAAACAGTTTATAAGTGAAGAATATATTACAAGCTGGTCTTTGAAGTGAAGAGAGTTAACACAAAAAGATAAATAAACGAAAGATTGACTAATTAATCGATTGGCTTGACCTGAGCTTCACTAAAAGGAGGTCATGAGGTCACAGAAGAAAAGGTTAATGTGAGAGGCTGTTGACCCCGCGACCTGACCTGAGGCGGGGTCACGCATCCTACGGCGGGAAGAATATAACATAGGCGTGGGTGAGGTCAGAGGTCAGAGAGAGAGAGAGAGAGAGAGAGAGAGAGAGAGAGAGAGAGAGAGAGAGAGAGAGAGAGAGAGATTTGTGTATGGGTGGAGTATGTTAGTGCGTGTGGTTCGTGGGGAGACAGACCTTGGGGTGTTTGTGTGGGTGTGAATGGCACGGGGAGGCTTGCAGGGGGAGGTGGGGGTGGCTGAGGGACTAGTTGCAGGGGAGACAGAGGAAGGCTTGGGAGAGTTGATAGGGGAGGAAAAGGGAAGAAGGCAGGGAGGAGGATATAAACAGCGACAGGGAGAGGGGATGACAGAGTAGCAGGTGATAATAGTGATAGGGAGATGCTGGGATAGGAATGGGAAGAGAAGCTTGGCGGGAGGAAGAACAGGGAAGAGTGGAAGAAGTAGAGGAAGGAGATACAGGGGAGGGAACAAGAATAGGAGACAGAGAGAGGTGGAAAGAAAGACAGTGGAGGAAATAAGAAGGGAGAAAGCAAGAGAGAAAGGGAGTAGAGAAGAATTAGGAGAGACAAGGAATGAAATAAAAGGGAGAAAATAACAGGGGGAGGCTGGGAGACGTAGGAGGAGAGGAAGGGTAGAAAACAAGGGAGAAGAGGGAGAATGGGGGAGGAAGTGACAGTGGAGAGAGGGAGAGGAAACACTGTGGGGTGTGTTGGGGGGGGAGGAGATGTTTATGAGAGCAACACAAGAGCACCTTTTACTTTCAATTCCCAGTTTCCTTTTCCCCTCGGCTATAAATTCCTTTGTTCCGCCTCGGCCTCGTATTCCTCGTTTCCTTCCTTCGCGACACTTTCTCCCTTTCCTCGTCCTCGTCCTTCATCGTTTCCTCCTCGTCTTCAATTTCCTTCACGTCCTTGCTATCGTCTTTATCATCCTCCTCCTCCTCCTTCTCCTCCTCATCTTCTTTATCTCCTTTCTTTAGTTTTTGTATGCGATGTATTTTATGTTGTTCTTCCTTCCTTCCTTCCTTCTTTCTTTACTTCTTTCTCCTTATCTCGTTTACGCCCTTGGTCTCCTATCTTTCTCTTTCTCTCTCTTTTCTCTCTTCTAAATGGTGTTTTTATTCTAATTTCTTCCTTACCCTCGTCTTTATTCTCCTCTTTTCTTCTTGCCTTCTTTCTCCTCCTTATCTTGTCCTTGCCCTTATTCTCTCTCTCTCTCTCTCTCTCTCTCTCTCTCTCTCTCTCTCTCTCTCTCTCTCTCTCTCTCTCTCTCTCTCTCTCTCTCTCTCTCTCTCTCTCTCTCTCTCTCTCTCTCTCTCTCTCTCTCTCTCTCTCTCTCTCACATGTGTGGTATACCTTCATTATTCTCCATTTATGTTTCTACACACACACACACACACACACACACACACACACACACACACACACACACACACACACACACACACACACACACACACACACACCTTTCTCTTCCTTTTATGCGTGTTTATTTATTCATTTATTTATTTATTTATTTTTTGATAGTGGAAATAGAAGAGCAGGTTTCACAGACGGATTGGCGTGTTTGTGACTGATGGGTTTTTGCAGCTTCCCTTGATTTTTGTGTTCTGTTTTGCTGTTTGTGTGTTCCCTGGTTCCTTATGGCGTTATGGTTGATTTGGTTCTCTTTGCTGTTTTCCCTCTCCGTTCACATCTTCGTCTTGCCATCGTAATGTGTATAGTCAGATTGTTAATTAATGCGGAGTCAAAAAAGGAGGTTTATGAAAAGATTAGGTACAATTATGGACAGGGATGGAAGGTGTATGTATGTATGTATGTATGTATGTATGTATGTATGTGTGTAGGTAGAGTTGTATTATGAAAAGAACTACCACGTGATGTAGGCCTAGTTATTTTTTTTTTAAGGTTCAATTATGTTCTTACGTCCTTGTCCTCGTTCAACCGTGTGGCCTCGAGTTACATCATTATAAATCGTCTCTCTCTCTCTCTCTCTCTCTCTCTCTCTCTCTCTCTCTCTCTCTCTCTCTCTCTGACTTTTTTTTTCTCTTTTTTTTCTTATTTTTGGAGTCAGGAAGAGTATCAATTGCCTTGTCACAACACTACGCATTCTAGTCATTATTAATTTTGTTTATCCTGCTTATCCTGCCCCGCCTACACGTGCTTTTGCTGCTGCTGCTGCTGTTGTTGTTGTTGTTGTTGTTGTTGTTGTTGTTGTTTGTTGTTTGTGTTTGTTTACTGCTTGTGTTGTTGTTTTATTTTTTTTTCTTTCTTTTTTTTTTTTTCTTTCTAGCTTTTCTCATTTATTTGTTTATTTATTTTTGTGTGTTTTCATGTGTTGTTTTGTTACTGGTTTTGTTGCACTGCCTTCTTCTTCTTCTTCTGCTTCTTCTTCTGCTTCTGCTTCTTCTTCTTCTTCTTCTTCTCCTTCTGTTGTTCTTGTTGTTGTTGTTGATGATGTTATTGTTGTTCTTCCATTTCCGTTGACATGTTATTGATGTTACTACTATTATTATCATCATCACCTCTCTTCTCACCTGCTTGCCTAATTAATGAATATGTCTCTTTCTTCCTCAGGTGAGTGATTGGAGGTCGTAACTAATGTGGAGAGGGCCGGCCGTCTGCTGAACCGTCAGTCAGTAAGTCAGTCAGTCACTCAGTTAGTTAGTCATTAGTTCATCTTTGATCGTATTCGTCAGTCAGTTAGTCAGTCAGTTGTTAGTCAATATTTCAGTTTAAGCATCAGTCAGCGTGTGGTTCATTCTGCCAATTGTAATAGCTTATCTGTCTAGTTTCATTACTCATTCAGTCCGTGAAATGAGAGGAAAAGAAAGATCTGTTGCGTGGATATCCTCCTCCTCCTCCTCCTCCTCCTCCTCCTCCTCCTCCTCCTCCTCCTCCTCCTCCTCCTCCTCCTCCTCCTCCTCCTCCTCCTCCTTCTCCTCCTGACCTTAACCCTTTCATTGATAAGTTGGCTTCTTTTCCCTTGTATACTATTGTCATGTCCTGTTCAGTCTCCTCCTCCTCCTCCTCCTCCTCTTCCAAGGTGTGGTGCACAGGACTCCACACATCGCTGCGCAATCTCTCGATCTTGGCACAAAAGAAACGGGAATGTGTGTTTTTTTTTTTTTATATATATATATATATTAACATGTTTTTTTTTGTCCTCCTCCTCCTCCTCCTCCTCCTCCTCCTCCTCCTCCTCCTCCTCCTCCTCCTCCTCCTCCTCCTTCTCCTCCTTTCATCTTTCTTCTCCCTCTCTTTTTTCCATATATTTCCTTTTTTTTCTCCCTCTCTTCTCTTTTCCTTCGTCTTTTCTCCTCTCTCCTTCCCTTCCGTTCTTTCCTCTCATATTTTCCTCATCCCTTCACCCTCCATCCTCTTCCCTCTCTTCCAGCTTTTCATCTCCTTTTCTCTCTCTCCCTTGCAAGAGTATCTTCATTTTCTTCCCTTTTCCTTCCTCTCTTTTCTTTCCTCGCCTTCTTTCCTCAAATTTTCCTCCTCTTTCCTCTCTCCCCACCTGCGTATATGTATTGGAACCTGGCAGTAAACCGTGAGATGGGGGGAGGGCGGGGGAGATGGGGTGGGGAGGAGGGAGCTCGCTGTAAACAAAGGTTACTTGCCCAACTACCCAACCCGATCCTCCCCTCTCTTCTCTCTCCACTCTCCCCTCTCCCCTCTCCCCTCTCCTTCTCCCTCTCCCTCTCCCTCTCCCTTCCCACTTGCCCCTCCCACAAACCTCGCGTGGACAGCAGGTGGAGGGGCGCCAGGTGGGCTGTACGTCCCCTCTTCCCCTCTTCCCCCTTCCACTCTTCCCTCCCCATCCTTTTACTTCCTCATACCAGTCCCCCCCCTTCTTGTCCACCTCTCTCCTTTTACTCTCTCTCTCTCTCTCTCTCTCTCTCTCTCTCTCTCTCTCTCTCTCTCTCTCTCTCTCTCTCTCTCTCGCGCGCGCAATCCTCTTCTTTCCTCTTATCCTGTTCTCTCTCTCTATCCTATCTTTGCTCTTCTCGTCTTCATCTGTTTTCTCTACTTTTCCTTCTTATTTCTTCATTCCTTTCATTTTTTCTTCACTGTCCTTCTTTCTCTCCTCCTCTCTCTCTCTCTCTCTTACTGTTACCTCTCCTCCCTTCTCCTTCCTTCTTCTTCTTCTCCTCCTCCCATTCACTCTCCATCTCTCCCATCCCTTGCTCTTTACTTTTCCTCCTCTTCTTTCCTCTTCTCTAGTTCGTTCACTCTTACTTTTTTTTTCTCCCTCTTCCCTCCATTGCTGCCCATTTCTCTTTCCCTTCTCCTCTCTCCTTACATCATCCATCCTTCTCCAGCCACGTATCCTCCCTTCCCATTCATGTCCCACCTTTTTCCCTCTCTCCTTTTCCTCTTTTCCTTTTCCTTTTATCCTCCCTCTTCCCTTCCCTCTCACTCGCGATAAGAGATAAGGAATCCAGGCCACGATCACATAGAAGGTACAAATAATAAAGGAAAAAAATAGATTGATAATGGAGAGAGAGAGAGAGAGAGAGAGAGAGAGAGAGAGAGAGAGAGAGAGAGAGACGCCCTTGCTCCCCTAGAGGTCCGCCCCTCCCCTCTCAGGAACGTGACCTCCCCGCCACTATTTTCAGCCCCGCCCCTATTTTCAGCCCCGCCCCGCCTCACTCCGCCCTCATTGTCGTGGTAGCCGTAACAGTAGTAGTAGTAGTAGTAGTTGTTGTTGTAGTAGTAGTAGTAGTAGTAGTAGTAGTAGTAGTAGTAGTAGTAGTAGTAGTAGTAGTTGCAGTAGTAGTAGTAGTAGTTGTTCCAGTAGTAGTAGTAGTAGTAGTAGAAATACTAGCAACAGCAGCAGCTGCAGCACTATTATTATTATTATTA
>NC_059292.1:20241261-20246261 GCF_017591435.1 Portunus trituberculatus | reverse complement strand
TGGGGGCATCGGGGGAGGATTTGAAGGCGCCGCTATGGATACTGGCGAACCGGTAGAGGCGTAATAGTCGTTTTAGTAGTAGTAGTAGTAGTAGTAGTAGTAGTAGTAGTAGTAGTAGTAGTAGTAGCAGCAGTAGTAGTAGTAGTAGTAGTAGTAGTAGTAGTAGCAGCAATTGTTTTAGTTGTTGTAGTTGTTGTGTCGGTGGTGGTCGGGGCAGATGGCAGCTACTGTTTGTTTATGCTGACAACGTAGTGGTGGTGGTGGTCGTGGTGGTGGTGCTGCTGCTTGGGGTGTGGGAGGGGTGGAAGAGGGAGGGAGGTGTCACCTGGGAGAGGGGTGGAGGGCGCCAGGTGTGTCTCACAGAAGTCTGATGGAAGGACGCGCCTCCGCTCCAGCACCTTCAACTTGTCTTGTTTTGTGTGTGCTTTTTCTTCCTCGACATGAAGCTGGGTAGTTTTTGCCGCTCGCCGCCCTCTTCTCCCTCCTTCTTCCTTCCTTCCTTGGCCCCGACCCCGTGAAGGACGCAGGAAGGAAGGGGAAAGTGAGGTGATAGTGGTGGCGACGATGGTGGTGGTGGTTGTGGTGACACGATGGTCTTACAAGCTGACGCCCTTGAAATGTGGCACTGCGGCACTGATCCTAACCTCGTGTTATTGTTTTCCCTCCTGTGTTCCTGCGCTCCTTTTCTTTAAACTGTCTTCCGTTCGCTCTTTTCTTACCTTTGTTGTCTTCTCTTTATTCCACTTTTTTTCTTTCACTGTCTTTTCCATCTTTCATTTACTCATCTCTTTGTCTCGTCTTCCCTTTGGCTCATTTTATCACTTTTCTTCTTCTCTCTCTTCCATTCACTCTCCTCATCTCCTTATTTTGTCTCTCCTGCATTCTTCTTTATTTCACCATATTGTTTATTTCTTTCCCTTCATTGTCTCCCATTCCTATTCCACCATACCCTCCCTTTCTCTTTGCTTCCCTTTTCCTTTCTCTCTCTTCTCTCTGATTCATCCATCCCTTCATGTTTTCCTTCTTTCAAGATTTCCTTTAAAATAGTTCCGTGACACCACCACCACCACCACCACCACCAGCGCCGCTCTCTCTCCCCCTGACACTGTGACACTCCGCTGACACTTGACACACAGGGAGGGAGGGAGGGAATGATACTGTAGGGGAGGTTAGTCTCTCTCTCTCTCTCTCTCTCTCTCTCTCTCTCTCTCTCTCTCTCTCTCTCTGGCCGTATATGAAGATATCGAGTCATTATTAGGTAAGAGAGAGAGAGAGAGTTTGGCTTAGCTCGAATCGAGACCGAGGAAGAGGAGGAGGAGGAGGAGGAGGAGGAGGAGGAGGAGGAGAGGTAAAAGGAGGAATGGCGAGTAGCTTCGGTGAATAGATGAGGAGAAAGAAGGGAGATGAGAGGCAATGGGTGAGAGGAGACAAGCGGAGGAGGAGCAATGAAGGCGTGTAGGGGAGAGAGGGAAGATGATGACAAAAGAGAGGGTAGGCGAGGGAGAGGAGAGGAGCGAAGCGGCGGGAACTGCTGCTGCTAGGGACGCCACAATGTAAACGTGGAGGTGAGGTGGTGGCGGGGGTGGTGGTAGTGGTAGTGGTGGTGATGGACTGAAAGGTTCCATTGAAAAGTTCAACACTGTGCTTCTGTCAACATGAACGGTGGCGGTGGTGGTGGCGGTGGTGGTAATGATGAGTACTGTTATGAATAGTAGTAGTGATGTGATGGTGGTGTTTGTTGTGGTGGTGTTTGAGGATACTGTGGTTGTGGTGCTGTTAATATTGATGTTGGTGTTGGTAATGTGTAAACATCGGCAAAGGTGGTGATGGTGACGGTTGGTATGGTGCAGTGCATTGTGGTGGTGATCTGGTGTTGATGTTTGCGGTGGCGCGGCGTCCTCGGCAGTGCTTAGCGTCGCGGGAGAGACACGCTGGTGGCGGAGAGGATGCATGTGTGTGTGTGGGGGTGATGAAGAGAGGCGGCACCGGGTAATTAGTGACAAGGACCGCCACGCCCTGAGGCTGCGAGTGGCACACACACACACACACACACACACACACACACACACACACACACACACACACACACACACACACACACACACCTGATCCTCCACCTCCTCCTCCTCCTCCTCCTCCTCCTCCTCCTCCTCCTCCTCCTCCTCCTCTTTGCCTCAACAGTGAAGAAATAACAGAGGAGAGAAATTTGCTACGTACTTCTTACTCTCGCTCTATGGTCATCATTCGTGCATTGTGAAGGTCTCATAGTGTCATAGCCACGGTCCAGCGGGGCTCTCTTTCATGTGTTTGAAGGGAGGGACCTGAGTTGCGTGTACCAGGGGCATTCCAGGAACAGGGGGTAGCTTTGGGCATGGGCGGGGCGCGGCAGGTGGGTCACCTCCGTAACCATCCTCGGGTCAGCGTCCCTTCGTCCCCTGCCGCGGACTGGGGTGGGCAGGGCCAGGGTGAGGAGCGGCGGTGGAAGAGGCGGAGCGGGGCGGGCCGGAGTAGGGCATCGCGGGAACCTAGTGGGCGTCAACCCTGTGGTGGTAGTGGTGGTGGTGAGTCACGGGTCGCGATGAGTCACCCAGGTGTGCGAGGCGCCCAGCTGGCTGCCCTACAAGGTGTGTGTGTGTGTGTGTGTGTGTGTGTGTGTGTGTGTGTGTGTGTGTGTGTGTGTGTGTGTTTACCTATCGGTATTTATCTATTGGTATTTTTTACGTGATTGAGTGAAGGTCATTATGTCCTTGTGTGTGTGTGTGTGTGTGTGTGTGTGTGTGTGTGTGTGTGTGTGTGTGTGCTCGTGCGTGTGTGCGTGCGTGCGTGTACGTGTGTGCGCGCGTGTGCGTGCATGCATGTGTGCGTGAAACATTCAAGCCTTGATTACACTAATGAAATTATGAGTCATTTATCCTAATGAATGCCGGACTTCCGAATTAATTAGGTGACAGCTATTGTTCGCCATTAATTAAAACCCCGCAGAAGCAGACAAACAGACGGGGTGGTGACGCGCGGTGCTACAGGAGCCTGGTAGCCTCTAGCCTGGCGGAGGAAAGGTAATGAGTGTCGGTGATGGGTGAAGGAGTGACGGTGGCGTGGCGGAAGGTTGTGGATGCGCTAACTGAATATCCTAGCTGAATGGACTAACCGAATGTGCTAACTGTCATAACTGGCGCTGGGGGTAGTGACCGGGTGAAGGGAAAGCTGAGGATAGATTTCTTGTTCCGTAGGTCGTCTTGCGGGTAAGGTAAGGTTGATGCGTATGTGAAGTCATGTGTGTTAGGTGGGAGGCCCTGACCTGCGGGACGCCGTGACGCTGAGAGGCAGCGGTGTCTAAGCGAGCGGCTCATCTGACAGCCACGCGTTTTTATCATTCTTTTACACCAGAATCCTCGACAATAAAATAGCGAGTTGGGATTCCCCTGTGTCCGTGATTGTTGCCGTCTGGGTGGGTGGCAGCTGAAGCCTCCCCCCATTCCCGCCCTTCTGTCCTCCCGCCCTCAACCCTCCACGCTGAGGCTCAGGCCGCCGCCACCCGATGTCTGACAAAACAGGCAATGGATTACCGATACACCAGAATGCTTCCAGAATTATGATGAAACATTGTGAGGTAAAAAACGTGGTTGTTAGTGTTGATGACACACACACACACACACACACACACACACACACACACACACACACACACACACACACACACACACACACACCGTCATGTATCATGTTCTCCGCGCCGCGCCATCCGGTGCAGCACGTCAAAACAATGCTAGGTAGGCGGCCGTGTATGTCGATAATGATTAAAATTACCCGGAAATGAATATGACAAGAACGGTACGTGAATGCGAGGCTTGACGGAAACCCAGGTATCTTCCACTCCACGTCCCCATGGCTAACCCTACCGGTGGGGGGAGAGAAGGAATGTTTGTCTTTAACTAATAGTATGTTACAACCTTGACATAATCAGAGCCATTGGCAGTAGTGTGGCGGTGTCATGCAGAAGGTCGTGAAGGCGGTGAGTTGAGTGCGAGGTCTTATCACAATCTCAGGTTTATCTTGAGGCTATCTTTAGAATGTCTCGTAGTGCTGTGTGTTGGCGGGAGAAGAAACAAACATTCAACCAGTCAGCGAGGTCCGCCTTAACGTTGCGCACCGCCACTGTGAGTTTCCTGTTCTGTGTTGTGTGTCTGTGTGAGGTGCAGGAGGTGAGGGAGGGTCTTCATCGTGTCTCATATGTGTCTGTGTCCTCGCGTCGTCTTCAAGAAGTGGACAGATGTTCCCAGTGTTTATTATTGATTTACAGCCGCCAAGTGTTAGTTTAGTTAATGTGGTGGCGTCTCGGGTGGCGGGGTGGTGTGAGGCTGGTACCGGCGGGAAGGAATATGGGCTGGGGGAAGTAGGGAGATGAAAGAGAGAAGGCTGCGGGTGTGGAGGAAGAGAAAAGGAAGCTGGGTGGGGAAGAGGAGAAGGGTGGGCGGGCTGGGAGAGGAAGCGGCGAGGTTTGGGTATCGGATGACGCGGCGACAAGAGGACGCGAGGGATGAATGAACAGTCTCAACGGGGTAATTGGCTAATGTCTCAAATGGGGAGTGGGGGTGAGGTTGGGACGCTCTTTCTGCTCAACAGTGTCGCTGAGTGGCATGGAGGAGTGCGTTCCTGTACTGACGGGGCAGGATAGCGGCAGTCTGATCATAGTGGCTGGGGACGCCTCGAGTCGGGCATGAGTCACAGCTTGACAAAGGGTGGCGTATAGCGTCGAGGCAGCGAGGCATCGTTGGCTGGTTGAGGCGTGTTTAGTCGCGATCCAAGGCAATGAGCCTCTTAAGTGGAGTCCGGCATGAGCCACGCCTTTAATAGTGAGCGCCTCACGCGGCACACACTGACCCTCTCAGCGTGGGACGCCTGTGGCGCTGGTGCCGCGGTCGGGATGAGCTTGCCTGTGTTGCTGGCTGGGCGCTGGGCGTCTCTGGCGAAGGACGGAGGTCACGTACAGACGCTAAGGA
>NC_059292.1:20201261-20236261 GCF_017591435.1 Portunus trituberculatus | reverse complement strand
CTATCTATCCACTTGTTTTTGTTTTTTTGTCTTTTTATCTTCTGTACGCTGCATCCGTCAATTTATCTACCTTACCCGCCTTCACACACTCTCACTGTGACGGTAGAGACCCAAACCTAACCAGGTTCTGGTTGAGCAACATTTGTGATCGGCTCGACTGAAGACAAGAGACTGAGGAGTTGAGGCGGGGCGAGGGTAATGGAGAGAGAGGGACGCGATATTATGGCAGAGCGGCGTTGCGAGGCTGCTCTTACTCGCGGAAAACAGGATGATGGCTAGATGGCTGAGCTGGAAGGCGGGAGGCACTGCAGGAGTCAGCATAGATACCACAGCAGAGCCTTAGACAGTATTTTCAAACACTTCTGCGCCATACCTATCCTCTACTTTCCAGGGGCTCTAGTCTAGTTGAAGTGACACGTCTTTTTATTATTATATTTTTACACGGTTCTAGTGATAGATTAACAAGATTTCTGCATTATTAAAGGGAGAAAACAATGTCTCTCTGGCTTTTAAAAATGGTCGTGGCGAGAGAGCAAAGCGTTTCAGAATACAGTTTCATGATAAGTTACCCCGGTTCTTGAAGGTGTGTGTTTTTTTTTTACGGTTCCAGTAACAAATAAAACAAGATTTATACATTATTGACTTGAAAACCCGATATATGTGGAGAGAGAGAGAGAGAGAGAGAGAGAGAGAGAGAGAGAGAGAGCGCATTTCAGAACACGGGCCGCTGTAGCTTTATAATAAAGTACGTATGTGTGGTGGATGTCAGGCTTTGTGAGGATGCCGCGCTGCAACCCTCACCGCCCCGGCGTCTTGGGTAGGGAAGGGTTCCCCTCACAAACACGGCTGACTCCTCTCGCTCGTGACGGGTTCATATTTCATCCATCAGTCTCGTGTGGGCTTCAGGTGGTTCTTGTTTCGTTCCCCATAATGCCTTCATGGAGTGCCTGCTTTGTAAGGGAGAGTGGGTAGTGGATGGGTGCCGCAGCGTTTGTGATATGCAGTGACTGCATGTCTTGACTTTGATGCCTATTCAGAAACGCTCTGCTCTCTCACCATGACCATTTTCAAAGGCCAGAGAGATAATTTGCCGGATTCTAAAGACTTTTTCTTCCGTTAATACTGCAGGAAGCTTGTTAATCTGTCCATAGAACCTTAAAAAATCGCCCTTAAAAGCTCAACTCATTTCAGCTAGTGTCTATTGAAAGAAGTCGAGATGCGGATGGAAGCGTTTCAAGATACGGTCTGTTGTATGAATATATATATATATATATATATATATATATATATATATATATATATATATATATATATATATATATATATATATATTAGATAGAGAGATTGATAGATACCGTTGTGCCGTTAGGCTATTGGATTAACGATACTCAATTTTTAAACTCGATTATTGTTATACTGACGTGCTTACTTTCTTCACGGCCCCTTTCCTTATTCCACCAGTCTTCTCTTCGTGATTCGTCTTCCTTTAGTTCTCTTGCAATATTACTTACTCATTACTTCCTCGAGTTTTCATTTCTGCCAGGTTACCACACTCGCCTCATGCTGCAGCTTTTAGGAATGAAAGGGTGAAGGGGTGAGGGATTGAGCCGGTAAAGGGGTGAGATGAAAAGATGGAGTGAAGAGAAGTGGTGAGATAGTGAAGAGGTGAAGGGGTGAGGGAGTAAGGGGGTAAAGAGGTGAGATGAAGAGATGGAGTGAAGGGGAGAGAGATGGTGAAAGGGTAAAGGGGTGAGAGAATGCAGGGGAGGGGCGCCGTGTTGCTGCCTCGTGCGTGTCGTCACACTAATGGCCAGCAATGGTTTGCGGCTGTCCGTGTTTGTCTCGATCATTCAAGCTTATGTGCTCGTGTCTCTCTCTCTCTCTCTCTCTCTCTCTCTCTCTCTCTCTCTCTCTCTCTCTCTCTCTCTCTCTCTCTCTCTCTCTCTCTCTCTCTCTCTCTCTCTCTCTCTCTCTCTCTCTCTCTCTCTCTCTCTCTCTCTCTCTCTCTCTCTCTCTCTCTCTCTCTCTCTCTCTCTCTCTCTCTGTGTGTGTGTGTGTGTGTGTTCATTGCAGTCATCTTTCCTTGTTCATACTGTGGCAGTTAGTCTGACTCTATTTGTCTGTATTTATCTTTTTGCCAGTGTGCTCTCCATTCACTTCTCGACCTGTCTGTCAATATTCAGTTGTATTATTATGGTGACGGACGGACACACACGCACACGCACACGCACACGCACACGCGCACACACACGCACACACACACACACACACACACACACACACACACACACACACACACACACACACACACACACACACACACACACACACACACACACACACACACACACACACACACACACACACACACACACACACACACACACACACACACACACACACACACACACACACACACACACACACACACACACACACACACACAGGGAACAAAGTTTTTTTGCAAGAGGCGGCAGTGGGACGACAGATCACCATACGTCCCTTGCAGCGAGGTAGTGGGTGAGGTAAGGGCAGCGTGGCGGCGGGCGTGTGAGAACGGCAAGAAGGGACCAAGTTGGTATGCAATGTGGTGTGTGATTGTGGTGGTAGTGGTGGTTGTGGTGGTGTGGGTGGCGGGCAGCAGGCTGGGTATTGATCACACAATTTGCCATCAGTTCCACTGCCTCCCCCTTCGCACCTGCTTCCGGGGGTAGACTGCGGTGGGACGTGGTGGACAGCGGGGCGTGGCACGGGTGACAGGCTTGAGGCAAGGCAAGGGTGGGCCACGAGACGCTCTACTGTCTTTGTCCTGCAGGATTGGTAGGACTCTTAGATATGTAGCGGCAAGTGGACAGATAATGGGATTGTCGCTTGGAGGGCGTGGATTGGGCGCATCACTGAGGCCTCTTGCTTTCTGACGGTGGGACTCCTGAGGGACTGTCGGGAAGGGTGATGACGCCCCGCCCACTGCCGCACCTCACAGGGCAGACGATAATATTGATAGCCTGTGTGTGTGTGTGTGTGTGTGTGTGTGTGTGTGTGTGTGTGTGTGTGTGTGTGTGTGTGTGTGTGTGTGTGTGTGTGTGTGTGTGTGTGTGTGTGTGTGTGTGTGTGTGTGTGGTCACCGCTTCCTTGCCTTGGGCTGACTGACCGACAGACCGATCCGCTTTCCAGCACTTGCATGGTTGCGTGGCCTTGACTGACCTTGCCCCGCCGCTCTCCCTGCAAATCCCGCCACAGTGCGGAAGTGAAAAGGTGTCCAAGGTGTCCTTCCATCACGATACGAGACTCGGAGCGTTGCCTGAGGACAGCACGGCGACCCGCAGGCTACACTCGACCCCGCCTCGTTCACCCCTGTTTCCCACGCCCAATGTGTGACAGCTTGAGTGTGACTACGGAGGGGTGAGGGAGGGGCAGTGCAGGCGGGTGGAGGACAGGTTGTACAGAGGCGTGGTGCAGGGTAGGGCAGGTGGTAGCTGTGCAGTCCGTGTTGGGAGGCGGGAACCGCATGCACGCCACACCGGAAGCTGCCGCGCAGGTGTGTGCCACTCCCACCCTCCACCACACACGTTCGTAACCGCCACTAACATCCCTCCACCTCCGTAATCTCCACAACTCCCGAATCCCCCTCCTTGACAACACATCCACCGCCCATGTACGTAAACCGTTTTATTCAGCACGTGTTGTTTCCTAGCGTGAGGTGTGCGTGGCCAGGTGTGTGTTACTGTAAAACAGCCTGGGGCGTCCCAGCCCACGGGACATGGCGTCTCTTTCCCGTAGGCGGCCAGTAACGAAACAGAAGGGAGGTAGTGCTCTACATGCAGGTTTCCTTGTCATCATGCTAGTGTCGGGAGAAGCTGGAAGGAATGTGGTGCAAGAACATGTGTATTTCGTCACGTACTTTGGCTTCCAGCAACGCCAAATTGTTATCTTGGGCGGCGACGCTCATCTCCAGGACGGAAAGGCTCTCTGGTGCGTTCCTCGGGTCTGGTGTCATTCCTGCCTGGCTTTAGTGGCGCTTGACGCTGCCCCAGGGACGCCTTTCACCGCCGCCCCGCAAGCACTCTGGACCTCTATGTCCTCACCCCAGCACCCTGAATACTCCACCCTACACGTAATCTAGGTCGCTGGTGCCCCTGTGAGGCGAAGCAGTGCAGATGCAGCCAAGGGGATATCGGCAAGGGGCAGGTGATCCCCGAGGTGGTGTCGGCGGGATAGTAATTCAAGATTTGTTAAAAGTGTGCAGGTGACAAACAAGTGGTTCACAGGTGTCAGTGCAGGTGTTACACCTCTTCTTTTCCTTCACCAGCGCCAAGTGGTCGTCGACCCGTATCTCTTGGTGCTTCACTGCGTGGCTTACCTGACACACACACACACACACACGCACACACACACACACACACACACACACACACACACACACACACACACACACACACACACACACACGCCAACGACCACACCACGTTGAACACACCGCTTCTCGTCCGATCAGCGAAGTTAAGCAACGTACTTGGATGGGTGACCGCCTGGGAACACCGGATGTTGTTGGCATTCCATTATTTACACGCCCGGTAGCTCAGTGGTTAGAGCGCTGGCTTCACAAGCCAGAGGACCGGGGTTCGATTCCCCGGCTGGGTGAAGATATTTGGGTGTGTCTCCTTTCACGTGTAGTCCCTGTTCACCTAGCAGTGAGTAGGTACGGGATGTAAATCGAGGAGTTGTGACCTTGTTGTCCCGGTGTGTGGTGTGTGCCTGGTCTCAGGCCTATCCGAAGATCGGAAATAATGAGCTCTGAGCTCGTTCCGTAGGGTAACGTCTGGCTGTCTCGTCAGAGACTGCAGCAGATCAAACAGTGAAACACACACACACACACACACACACACACACACACACACACACACGCCCCTTCACTCTCTCTGGGGCCTTCACTCTTTCGTCACGCAATAATTGTTTCCAAATCTGCATGTCAGTCATTTATTTGTGTGGTCTGCGGCAGTGCAGGAGACCGCAGGGCAGCTTAGGACCCCGCGACCACCGCCACTCTGGGGTTCTCGTCCCGCGAGCCACCAAACCACCGATATGTGAACTTTTGCGGGGCTGTAAGTGTGTAACAAGGAGTGTGGTTGTGTTACTACACCAGAGAGAGAGAGAGAGAGAGAGAGAGAGAGAGAGAGAGAGAGAGAGAGAGAGATCATCGTCTAGTGGTCTCATGAGATAGTGCAGGCGTCATCGGCATCAGTGTGGCGGTTCATTGCATCGTTAATGGGACACTGGGGCTTGGGACATGGAGCGGGAGTGGTGGGAGCAGGGCGGGGCGGGGCGGGTCTTCGGCTGCTCACTCCGGGCCACCCTTCGCTCCTTCTCAATCCTCACTGCGCTGGATAAAAGCAGATGAAAGTCAGCAAATAGATCAGCCGTGTCTTCGATTCACAAAGTGCTGACGGAACTGACCTCTTTTCTCCTTCACTCACCAGTATCGGTCGTCTAGTCGTCATATTGGTGGTCGTATTGGTCGTATGAGTCGTGTCCTGGTTTGATCATGCATTCCAAGTCTTCTAGTCGTCACATGGGTGGTCGTTCTGGTCGTTGTCATGCTTGGTAACGTCGCCAATGACACTCTGCCTCATCACTAATGCCTTGCCCTGTTCTCCAATAATGCGATAGTACCAATATTGTCTCCCCCATCTAAAATAGACAAAGGACAACAGCCCGGCATGCAAATGAATATCGGTACTGTTTATCCGCGCCATTATCCGCGCCATTATCTTTGTCGTGTGGGTAATTGGATCTCGTGTCCTTGGCCTGATAGGATGCTGTTGTCGGGGCGCCGCTGCCACGCTCGTCTTTATATTAATTTCTTGAAATGCCGGAAAGCAAAAGAAATCCGAACGGTTATCAGGTGAAGTCATCATTGTATTCCTTTTCGTGTCTCTGATGATTTAGACGTAATGGGAAAAGATTATCAGGTAAAATTATCATTTAAACTTGACGCATTCCTTTCCCTCGTATCTTTTTTTTATAATTTGATCAAATGGCGGGAAAAAAATATAGTTTGCAGGTAAAGGAATTAGGTAAAGCCAATCGATTCCTTTCCTTCGTGTCTCCTTTGTATTATTTGACTGAAATACGGAAATATACGAGCGGTTATTGTTAGTGGTTTCATCAGATAAAGTCGCAAACCTATTCTATTCTCTCATGTCTCCTTTCTGTGTGTGTGTGTGTGTGTGTGTGTGTGTGTGTGTGTGTGTGTGTGTGTGTGTGTAATATATATATATATATATATATATATATATATATATATATATATATATATATATATATATATATATATATATATATATATATATTCGAAAATACACCAAAAAATAAATAAATAAGCATTATTAGTTAGAAAAATTCAAGTAAACTCAACGTATTCTGCTCCCTCATGTCATTGCTTATTTCCTGAAACGCTGAGAAAATAATGAATGATGATCAGGTAAAGTCACCAGGTAAAAGCCAACGTATTCTTTTCCCTCATATCTGCTTTAATGCTTGAAATTATGAAGAAGTTTGTACCCAGCAGCCTCGAGGGCGCGGTGACCCCCACAGCAGGCAAGGCATCTCTGCATTGCCTGCGCATGTGCACTAACAACATTATTATTCTTAAACGCTTCTGCGCTTCACCCCGACTATTTATCATCTAATGCAGTGGAATGAAGTTATTGTCGTTTTCTTATGATTTTATTGAATTAATCAACAATTTCTCTCTCTCTCTCTCTCTCTCTCTCTCTCTCTCTCTCTCTCTCTCTCTCTCTCTCTCTCTCTCTCTCTCTCTCTCTCTCTCTCTCTCTCTCTCTCTCTCTCTCTCTCTCTCTCTCTCTCTCTCTCTCTCTCTCGGGGAATCACGCCGTCGCCTCAGGAAGCTGTAACCATATCACAGTGCATTGCTTCCCGTGGCTTTCTCCCATGGCAGTCGTTGGCCGGTGCACTGCCACGGGAGGGCGGAGCGGACTGGGGCGGGACTGGGGGTGCAGTGTCCTCCGCGGCATCCCAAACTTCCTGTGTCGTCCCCTTTGCGGTCTTGTTAGGATTCATGTGTGCTATGTGTCTGGTGTGTGGCATCTAGTTCTTTCCCAGTCTAAGACTGTGGACTCGATTCTAATTAATGTATCACCATCTTAACATGACTGGCAACTAGCTACAGGAGGGATCGAGGAGCTGAGATGAGACTCCGAACTTTTTGAAAAGAATATGATAGATAGATTATTGTGATTATTGTTCCTTGCAGACTGTAAACAGAAGGGAATTATTTACTTGGCAATCTATTCAGTAATTTGAATGTATGATTATTTCTAGCAGATTCTGAACGGAGGGAAAAAAATACTCGATAATGTATTCAGAAACTCGCAGATTCTGAACGGAGGAAAAATATTTGCGTCGTGATTATGTATTCAGAAACTCGAACGCATGATTATTCCTCGCAGATTCCGAACGGAGAGAAAATATTAACTCAATAATCTATTCAGAAACTCGAACTTTTGACTTTTACAGATTCCGAGCCGAGAGAGAGAGAGAGAGAGAGAGAGAGAGAGAGAGAGAGAGAGAGAGAAAATAATCTTAAAACTCAAACTTATGATTATTCCTTGCTTATTCTCACCAAAGGGAAAAACGTACTTGACACTAACAGTTCAGTATGCATCACGTGGGAAGGTGCCGTGTTTCCCCGTGGGGGCAGCGTGACGGCCTCCTTGCCTAGCGGTGGGTGAGGGAGGTGTGGTGAAGAAGACATTGTGGCGGTCTTCCCTACTCGCTTGACCGGGATGGAAGTAAATGCAATGTTTTACTCTGTTCTCCCTGGTCTGTGTTTATAATCTCTCGGTCAGTCAGTCAACCACCTCTGCACGGGACACGAGGATGACTATAAGTGACACGAGATGATTTGTCTTGAGGAATCTGTGTTGAGGTTTTTTTTTCTCTTTCTTCTTCTTTTATATTTTTTTCTTGCAGTTCCATCCTTTTTCTTCTTATCTTCTTCGTTTCAATTCTCATTGCTATTTTCTTCCTTGTATTTCGTTTCTTTCTTTTACTTCTCTTCATTACTGTCTTCCCCACCCAAATATTTTTTCCTTCCATCCCTTTCGTCCTCCTCCTCCTCCTCCTCCTCCTCCTCCTCCTCCTCCTCCTCCTCCTCCTCCTCCTCCTCCTCCTCCTCCTCGTCCTGTTCATTACTGTCTTCCCCATCCAAATATTTCTCATTCCATCCCTTCTGTCCTTATTCCTTCCTTCTCCCCTCATCATCGTCATCATCATCATCTTTAAAATCATCTTCCTTTTTCCCATTCCTTCCATCCATTCTCCCTTCCGTCCTTAATCCCTCCATCTCTCGTTTATTCCCGTGCTCATCCTACTTCCCATAACCACTTTCCTATCCTCTCTTCTTCCTTCCTTCTTCCTTCCGCCCTCCGCTCACTCCCTCCCCATTAGTCTCTTGCACGTTCCCGCCCTTCCCTCCCAGCCTGTATCCGCCAGATGGGAAGGACACTGCCCCCGCTGAGGAATGACTGAAGGAATTTGTGGGTGGGGTGCGATCTCTCGAAGGTGGTGGTGGTGGTGGTGGTGATGATGATGATGATGGTAATGATGGTGATAGTGGTGGTACCTTGTGGTTTTTCACTAATAATGTTCCTTTGTATTGTAAGTATTTAATTGGTAAGAGGGGACATGAATATAGTTCTTAGGATCTGTAGCGGGAACAGAACCAGAAATAATGGGTTTTAGCTTGAAAAATTCAGATTTAGGAAAGAAATGGGAAGAAACTGGTTTTCAAACAGAGTGGTTGATGAGTGGAACGGTCTCAGTGGTCATGTAGTCAGGGCTGAGTCAGTAGGGAGCTTTAAAAGGTTAGATAAGTTCATGGATGGGGAAGATAGATGGAATTAGGTAGCTTAAACACACAGGGACTGCCTCGTATAGGCCTGGCGGCCTCTTGCAGCTTCCCTTTTTTCTTATGTTCTTATGTAATTATAATGTTTCTCTCTCTCTCTCTCTCTCTCTCTCTCTCTCTCTCTCTCTCTCTCTCTCTCTCTCTCTCTCTCTCTCTCTCTCTCTCTCTCTCTCTCTCATTCTTTCGTCTTTGGTAAACTAATGATGTCATAACACTTAATTTTCCCAGACGTGTCGTGTGAGTGTCACTGACAATGGTACTTACACTTGTGGTCAGTAATTAATTGAGCTGCCATACTCGTTGCCACAAAGAGAGACAGAGAGGATGGAAAGAGTTGTGTAAGTTGAGGAAAGGGTTGGAACGTTTGCTTAAGAAATTATGAAACAAATGTAATTAGGAAAAGATTGGATTATGCTGGTTAGGATAGAAAGTTTGTGTTTCCAGAAAGGTGAAATGTACATTACGTGTAAATGGTGGTGTGTGAGTTGAAGCTCACGATGTTGGAACAGTGTTATCTGTAAATTTTCTCTGGGTTTACTTTTGCCATGTTTTTATGTTTATGTTCATTGACTCCTTCTTATATGATAGATGATAAGTATGTGTTATTACTTATTAGTATTGGTCTGCTGTACAATACAAAACATACGTAGTGTTAACGTATCCACATAGCGATATCTACAACACCATGACCTTCCCTCTTTCAGAGTGACGAAGAATGCTTGTTGAGAACTCCGGTAGCGGTGGCGGCGGCGGGGGCGGCGGTGGAGGAGGCGGCGGAGGGGGTGGTGGCGGAGGAGGCGAAAGTAAAGGAACCAGTGGTGTGAACGGCATGAGCGGCTTGAATGGCGTGAATGGCAACAGTAAAGGAGGCAGCGGGGCGGTGAAGAGCAGCAGCGGCAAGACAGCCCTGGGAATAAGCAAGGGCGGCGTTAGCAAGTCTCCTTTGGCGGCAGCAGCGGCAGCCATCACCCCGCCGCCCATTACGCCCGCCAAGAGCTCCATCGAGAACCAGTTGCTGTACACGCCGCCACACGTGCTCATCCGCTCCATCTCGTCTCTGTCCCAGCACTCCCTCAGACCCGTCACGCCTGAGAGCGATCAGGTGAGTGCCCCTCTACACGCCCACATGTCCAGTACACAGCCCCGAGCACTGTAACCTTAGCGGGTGGAATGTACTACTACTACTACTACTACTACTACTACTACTACTACTACTACTACTACTACTACTACTACTACTACTACTACTACTACTACTACTAATAATAATAATAATAATAATAATAATGATAATAATAATATACGTAGTGTGTGTGTGTGTGTGTGTGTGTGTGTGTGTGTGTGTGTGTGTGTGTGTGTGTGTGTGTGTGTGTGTGTGTGTGTGTGTGTGTGCGTGCGCGCGCGCGCACTTTGCTTATATTGTTTCATTAGGTGTGGTCCATGTCCGTAAAGGGGTCTATTCTCTTACTAAGACTTTTCAGAGGCCACGTAGATTACAAGGCAGGTTGTCATGGGTATATTTATATGAGTGATGCAGACTTCTTGTTAGAGTATCACTATACAATCATAAAGACATGCTTGGAAATCTCATTTCCTTCAACTAAAGCCTGTAATATGTGTAGAAACATGAAAATATCCTTGAAAACCCCAATAACCACCAGAAAGAAACGTGCAGTCCATGTCCAATTACAGCTCTAAAATCACGAAAACTTCCATGAGTCGATATAAGATTATGAAAGGATTGAGAATACGATTCCCCTAGTGTATTACTTCACATTAATAATGTTCTAAATATTTTCCTCTTATTCTCATCAGTACTATCACCGCCAGGAGGATGGGCTGGTGTCGGTGCCGGCGCTGCGCAAGGGCGTGCTGCTACAGGCTCGGGACCGCCTCTTCTCGCGGTGGAAAGAGCGTTACTTCGTGTTGACTCGGGATTATCTGGCTTGCTTTCGCCGCGGCTCCACCAAGTACTCCGAGATGGGCTCCTTCATATTCAAGGTAAGGGATCACCAGCTTGTTGAGGCGCTAATGGGCATGTTTCAGAGTTATTTATGGAGGTAGTAGTGCCACTATTGCTCATATACCTACTAGTACTGCTTCTTATTTTATAACGCCAACTACTATTACTTCTGTTATTGTTTCTAGTATTGTTGCTGCTGCTATTCTTTATTATTATTATTATTATTATTATTATTATTATTATTATTATTATTATTATTATTATTATCATTATTATTATCATTATTATCATTATTGTTATCATCATCATCATCATCATCATCATCATCATCATCATCATTATTATTGATATTATCCTTTCAAATTATCTCTCTCCTTAGCTAAACCACTCCTTTTCCTTTTATTTTTCTGGGAATATACGAACGGATATTTTTGGTCATTTACTCATCTTAATCATTGTTCGTGATACATGAACACTAAACTCAACTGACTCAGAGCATCTCCTTCACACTACCACACTCCACAAAAACCCATATCGCCCCTAGAGAATACACAACTAATATCCAGGGACACGCGCCACCACTTAGGAATGCGCACCGCCCCTCCCTTAGTACCTTCGGGAGTTGTCTCATGCACCACCTATCGCGTCTTGTCCCCGCGACCCCGCTCGTCACAGGTAGCGAGGCGCGCGGAGACTTAATTGAGACAGCATAGAATTTTTAAAAGTGTATGTTGTTGTTTTGCGAGGACGCGGTGGCATGTTGAAGGTATTTCCTGTACGTATGTATAGCTCTCTCTCTCTCTCTCTCTCTCTCTCTCTCTCTCTCTCTCTCTCTCTCTCTCTCTCTCTCTCTCTCTCTCTCTGTCGTTTTAAATTTACCTTTGTTTCATAATTAGTCGTACATCATATATATATATATATATATATATATATATATATATATATATATATATATATATATATATATATATATATATATATATATATATATAGAGAGAGAGAGAGAGAGAGAGAGAGAGAGAGAGTAGCATCCTTGATAAGATAATCGGTCTCTTCAATTAAATAAGTCGAGGGGGAAAAAAATGTTGTCGGTCTCCATTTACAGCAATAATTTGTGAGCTGGTACCCGCTGGCGTCTCCATTGTCACTGCTTCTTCCCTCCACCCTAATGCATTGCCAACGCCAGTACGCTATTAATAAGTCGCTCCCTTAACCTTGGACGCATGCACCACGCGCCCCTGTCACTCCATGTCATTGTCATCCTCCTGCAGCGTCTTGGCAGCCCCTGAAAGCTATTAATGAAGTGCCCAAGATAAGCCTGCATGCACGAGGCTCTGTATGTTAAAACCAATGGAGTACATTTTAAAGCGCTTTGCTCTCTCCACAAACGATTGGTTGCGAAGATTTTAAAGTTGATTTTGTCAAATTCCCCGCTTTTTTTTTTTTTTTGTGAATATTTGTTAAACTATCCCTAAAATTATGAACATCCTAGTAATTTCTCCTAGAGGTTGTTAAAAGTACAGAGTCTATGTGAAACTATTATTATTATTATCTCTGTGACTCTGAAGACCTCCTTGAAAGCCTCACTTCCATAAGTTTTGGTAAAGAAATGCAGACCTTCGTTGAGCTATTGCTAGATCCATGAAAACGCACTTCAACTTCTGGTAGTGCTTCTTAAAATTGCTGAATTCTTATTAAACTATCTTTAGGACAGCCATTCTCAACCTTTCCTCCATCATTGACCCCCTCGGCTTTATGTATTTCTCCATTTACTCCCTACTCCCATACAAAAAATTCATAGCCATCATAAAGTGACAGAAAAACAAGGTCAGAAAGAATCTTTTTATTGTTTAGGACTTTAGGTTTTGTATAAAAATAGTATTATACATTCGTATCACAAAAATAAAGAAAATCAAACCTTTTATAAATAGAAAAATATGAAGTTAATTTGTATTACAAAAAATAATGAACAGAAACACCAGAAGCATTATCAGTGGGAAGCTGGGAACACTGCTGATTCATTGAGTCAATCAGTTTGTTTATGCGAGGAGCTGTTTCTGACAATGCTACTCTCATATCATCGGCTTTCAGGCGGTTTCTGGCCTTTGTCTTCATTGCTACTAAACTTGAGAACCCTGATTCACATAAGTTACAATAAATTACAAAATTTAATTTAATTGAATTATTTTTAAAATTATCAGGTACTTCAATTATTTACCCCCGACTATATATTTTTTTTACCCCCTAGGGGTAAATTTACCCCTGGTTGAGAACCTCTGCTTTAGGACTATAAAAACATTCATGATAACTCTCTTGCTTCGCGAGAGACAAGGTATTGAAAGCACAGAATTATTGTTAGACCATCACAAGATGTATGAAAACACTCCTGAACAAGAGATATGTCGCCAAAATATTTCAGAATATTGTCCCGGAGTATCGTAATATTAAAGTCCTCTTCATCACTGTTTCCTTCTGGCGAGTACGAGGAATGCGCCGTTAGGAAGCAGCTATACCGCGTGGAGTGCAGGAAGGGTGTTCCTCGTAAACGCATCAATGCAACACGCGAGGTTGGGACTCCGGGAGCATTACGATCCCTCTCATGAGTCAGTTGTTCCGGGAGGTGTTGCTAACGAATGCTGAGGGAAGAGAAGGGAAGGGGGAGAGAAAGCAGCGACGCCCACTGCGAATATCCGATCAGTATGGGGACTTCTGCCATGATTCTCTCTGTAATTAGAGAATACATTTGATAATCGGTATATGATTTTTTTTTTTCATTTGATCAATCTTGGACCTTGAATTGGGAACTAGACTTTTTACTACATCTGATTGCCTTTTTGTCCTTGTTTCTTTCTCTGTTGTGTCCTGAAATCATGGTGTAAATTTAAGGTGTGTGATCGCTTTTCTGTCCACGTAATCCCAGTATAGAATAAATTCAGATTTCTTCTAGCGCTTTTCATTATATGTGATAACATTTTTGTCAGTCTTTCTTCCTCTGTTGTGTCTTTTCAAATTATCGTGTAAATTTCACAAGCTTGATAACTTTTCTGTGTCCACGTAACCCCAGCATGGAATAAATCAATATTTCTTCCTGCGTTGTGTGTTTTGAAAGCACAAGCTCAACTTTTACCAGACTAGTTTGAAGAAGATAAATCTTAGTAGTGGAAGAATTAACACTGATTGACAAAGGTTCTTAAAAGTAATGATTGGAGATGGACAGAAGAATGTTCACCAGCGGCCGAAGTAACAGGCCGCGAACTATGAGCGTGGATGAACAGGCGTGCATACAGACACGTTCGTCACTCGCTCACCACGCTGCGGAGGTGACACTCAGGAACAATGGGAATTGTTGAGTGGACTTCAAACTAACATACTTTGAACAGTGTGTGCGTGCGTGCGTGCGTGCTTGCGTGCGTGCGTGCGTGCGTGCGTGCGCGCGCGCGTGTGCATTCGAAGACATGAATGCAGACACGTTTACTCTGCCTAAGCTACGGGTGACGTTTGGTAACAATGAGGAACACAACAAGACGTTATGATTGAGAGAGAGAGAGAGAGAGAGAGAGAGAGAGAGAGAGAGAGAGAGAGAGAGAGAGAGAGACTTATAAAGTATATTGATGGGAAAATAAGTGTTTTGTAGATATGAGTATCTATACGTACATTACAGTTATGTTATTACTTATCTTATGCACTCAAATAGTGAAGAAGAGTAAATTATGAAGACAAATAGTTAAAGTTTAGAGTTCTTTGATAGTTTAGAGTTCTTTGATTGAGAGAAAAGAAAAGAAAACAAAAATAGAGTACGGAGATGTCATGGCTGGCAGAAATGAATACGTAGATAAGTAAATAAAACGTAGGCCATAAAGCCTAACCTAGGCTCTGCTTAGGAAAAAAAATAAAGCAAGCAAAAACAGACGAAACAAAGCAAAAAGAATATAGAGATGCCATGACAAGCAAAAAGTAGTAGATAAATAAGTATTAGATAAACACTTAAGCGGCTACCAAACAATCAAGACTACGTAACAGGAAAACCAAGCAGGCAAGCGCGGCCCTGCAGGAGCTAGAAGTTTGGTCGGTGATCGCCTGAAAAGGGCACACCGGAAAACGGAAAATAATATGATTAACATGACACGCCTTCGGAAACATACCTTCGTAGTTTCTCGTGTGTGTGTGTGTGTGTGTGTGTGTGTGTGTGTGTGTGTGTGTGTGTGTGTGTGTGTGTGTGTGTGTGTGTGTATTTACCTAGTTGTATGTTACAGGGTTCGAGCGGGGCTCATAGTGACCTGCCTCCATATCTACATTTATCTAACTTCTTAAATTTGCGCACACTTTCTGCTCTTACAATCTCTTCACTTAATCCATTCCAGATGTCTACTGTCCTATGTGAAAAACTTAACTTCTTGATATTCCTATGACACTGACTTTTCATGAATTTCTTGGAATGTCCTCTTGTTTGTCTGTCTCAGCTCCGTCAGTCTTACCAGGTCTTGTCTATCTATCTTTTCCATATGGTTTACTAACTTATACATCGTTATCAAGTCTCCTCTTTCTCGTCTATCCTTCAAAGTTGGTAGCTCCATCTCCTTCAGTCTTTCTTCATAGGGAAGATCTTTTATTACAGGGACCATCTTTGTAGCAGCCCTTTGTATCCTTTCTAGTTTCTTGATATCTTTCTGCCTATATGGCGACCATAACATTGCTGCATATTCTGGTCTAGGTGTTATCATAGTGGTTAATATCTTTTTCATCATACTTTTATCCATGTAATTGAATGCTACCCTGATGTTCGTTAGTGTCTTGTATGTTGAAGCAAATAAACCATTTATATGTATTTCTGGAGTCAGGGTGTCCCAGGTCTTTCTCTTCTCTTCTTTTCATTATAATCTCTTCTCCCATTTTATATTCCCATGTAGGTCTTCTATTACTTTTACCAATTTCCATTACATGACATTTCTTAGTATTAAATTCTAATTTCCACTTCTGTCTGGCTGCATCTCCAGATCTTATCAATATCTTTCTGTAATTCCATACAATCATTGTGTGTGTGTGTGTGTGTGTGTGTGTGTGTGTGTGTGTGTGTGTGTGTGTGTGTGTGTAATTCACTGTTTGATCTGCTGCAGTCTCTGACGAGACAGCCAGACGTTACCCTACGGAACGAGCTCAGAGCTCATTATTTCCGATCTTGAGATAGGTCTGAGACCAGGCACACACCACACACCGGGACAACAAGGTCACAACTCGATTTACATCAAGTACCTACTCACTGCTAGGTGAACAGGGGCTACACGTGAAAAGAGACACACCCAAATATCTCCACCCGGCCGGGGAATCGAACCCCGGTCATCTGGCTTGTGAAGCCAGCGCTCTAACCACTGAGCTACCGGGCCGTGTGTGTGTGTGTGTGTGTGTGTGTGCGTGTGTGTGTGTGTGTGTGTGTGTGTGTGTGTGTGTGTGTGTGTGTGTGTGTGTGTGTGTAATTCACCACGGTCGTCTGCCGGTCACCCAGCCAGTCTTCCCCATTACGGAGCGAGCTCAGAGCTCATAGACCAATCTTCGGGTACGACGGAGACCACAACACACTCCACACATTTCCGATCTTTGGATAGGCCTGAGACCAGGCACACACCACACACCGGGACAACAAGGTCACAACTCCTCGATTTACATCCCGTACCTACTCACTGCTAAGTGAACAGGGGCTACACGTGAAAGGAGACACACCCAAATATCTCCACCCGGCCGGGGAATCGAACTCCGGTCCTCTGGCTTGTGAAGCCAGCGCTCTAACCACTGTGTGTGTGTGTGTGTGTGTGTGTGTGTAAAATTTTTCACCTCGGTCACCTGCTGGTCACCCAGCCAGTCTTCCCCATTACGGAGCGAGCTCAGAGGTCATAGACCGATCTTCGGGTAGAACTGAGACCACAACACACAACAGACACCGGGAAAGCGAGGCCACAACCCCTCGAGTTACATCCCGTACCTATTTACTGCTAGGTGAACAGGGGCCACATATTAAGAGGCTTGCCCATTTGCCTCGCCGCCCCGGGACTCGAACCCGGCCCTCTCGATTGTGAGTCGAGCATGCTAACCACTACATTACGCGGTGTGTGTGTGTGTGTGTGTGTGTGTGTGTGTGTGTGTGTGTGTGTGTGTGTGTGTGTGTGTGTGTGTGTGTGTGTGTGTTCAAGTTGACGAATAGTCGATCGATCGAATATTTCTGGGGTGGAAAGGGAGGGAGGCAGTAAGCAAAATACGCCGTGGCGACACACACACACACACACACACACACACACACACACACACACACACACACACACACACACACACACACACACACACAGAGAGAGAGAGAGAGAGAGAGAGAGAGAGAGAGGTATCGTGATCTGTCTATTACTCTAGTCTTGGTAAATGCTGTGCATAGTTACCGTTTCTCTCTCTCTCTCTCTCTCTCTCTCTCTCTCTCTCTCTCTCTCTCTAATGCTCAAGTGTGTTTTCATAATCTTAGTAACAGGTTAACAGGTATTCTGCATCAGTTGCTGGAAAAACACATATGAGAAACACACTCATCATCTGTGCGGGTTTTGGAAGCACTCCTTATGAAAGAACAATACATTCAAGAACACGAAGGCTATGGAGTATATAATATTCTGAAACACTTTTGTGTCGCATCATTATATACCAAAGGGGTGAAGTTCACACTGGATTTTCTAGGCTGTTTTTATGTTGTAGTTCCAATGGCAGATTAGGAAGATTTTTACATTATGAGAATACAGCTGATCAACTCAGTGGCCTTTGAAAATAGATCATGGTAAGAAAGCACAGCGCTTCTTCACATGGACCTAAACCTCAGTGCATAAAGCGGTGACGGTCCGTCTTGCACTGCTGGCCTTGACCGTAATGATTGGGAACTTTCGTAACCACTTTAGTATGCCAGTGTTATCAAACTACCGATAGCCAAATGTAAATGTTTCCTCAGCGTCGCCTTCGGACATGCACGGATGAAGGGTGTGACGTGTGACCCGAAAACCTGCCGAGGTGTTCTGCAAGGTGGCGGCCCTGTGACCGCCTTGAAAGTTACCGTATTCGGTGTTGCCAATAAAAGTGTGTGTTTTGCGTTCCGATTGCGCCTTATTAGTATGATCAATTAGGACAAGTTTTCTCACGTATAATTATTGTTTCCGTCTTCATAATGAAGAGTTTTCATGTTTGTACACAAGTCCATAGGAAGCAGTGTTGAAAATCTTGTTTATGAGTTACGTGTCAGTGATATTTTAGGAAGGAAGGAAGAGCTGCGAGAAAGGAAAAGCATACTGAGGTTTATTTATTGCTTTTTTTATTTTATTTTCTCTTTTCCCTGTGACAGACTTGTTTCATTTCAGTTATTGGTTGAGTGGCTTGGTGAAATTGTGTTTTAACTGATACAGGAAGGAAGGACGAATTACAAGAAAGCATGAACGCATCTTATTTTCTCTCTCTCTCTCTCTCTCTCTCTCTCTCTCTCTCTCAGCAATAGATTTACTCTAGGGTGGCAATCCTAAAGTATACTCATGCAATCTTTCTCTCCCACAGGTGAACCTGGCGTGTGTGGAGTGCGTGGAATGGCAAGACCGCCGCGGCGGCCCCGCCCTGGCCCTCTCCCTGCCCCGGGAAGGTCGCGTGTTGTTGCGGGCCAAGTCAGGGCTGGACCAGTGGTACAGACTGCTACTGGAGGCTACCAATGCTTCCCGCCACAGACGCAGTGCCCTTCGTCGCGGCACCTCTACCACACATCTCAACCACACCAACAACAACCTGGACACTACACCGCCGCCTAAGTCAAGTAGGTTCAGGAACATTTCAATGTCATTGTGACTGAATGGTGATGCTTGTGATTCATGTGTACCGGGAGTGGTTGTGGTGAATTTGGAGTTTCACCCAACCAACGAATCTCTGATTTACTTAGGTTTTTCTTTTTTTTCTGGTGAGAAATGTAGTTGGTTGGGTGAAACTCTGAATTGATCGTGGTTACATGAGATACCAAATACATAACATTCCTCTTGCCTTATCAATTACGATGGTGATGATGATGGTGATCGGGTCATAATGTACATAATGTGTGGCATAAGATAGAGGCATTCAAGTGCCAAGACATAACATTGCCTTTCCACGTTAGTTGTAGTAGAATGGTGATGCTTGGGTCATTGTGTACTGTACATACTGTGTGGCATAAGGCAACGGTTTTCCTGTGTCAAGACATAACATTTCTTTTTGCCATGTCAGCTGTCCTGGTATGTCTCCCTCAGCCTGTTATTTTACTACAATTTTGTGCATGAATGTTGCCAGCTTCTGTATTGACACATGATTACATTTACATTTATACTGCTTTTACTTAAGTTCATGCATTATCAATACTATCTACTCAAATCTTATTATCTGCTAATCATTATCATCTGGTAACACATTCTTTCATACATATTACAAATTAAATAACTCTATTGTAACTGTCATATTGAGAGGAACCAAAAGGCAAAAATAGAATGTAGTGACATAGTTTACTATTAGTTAGTGGTAAGTGGTTGCTTACTGGCAGTGGTATTGGCAGGTGGTATCCAGTACAGTCTGAGTGGTTCCACACCTGAGATCACGCGTCTTTGTGACACCGTGTGTGAAGACTCTCCTGGCGGCACCAACTCCCGCCTCACCAGGCACCACAGGTTCTCATGTAAGGCACTCACGTTGAGAATCCTTGCATGTAAGAGTTAAAGAATATTCTAGGAGTAGAATTCTTAAGTTCAAGACTGAAATAGTGTTAGTGCTGGGTCAATAGGATGCTTTAGTGAAACAATATAGAGGGATAAATATTATGCAAGATTCTAAAAGCGTGATGCTATAATTCTAAAGTTCAAGACTGATATAGACTTACATTGTTAGTGCTGAGTTAGTAAAGCTTCTTATATATAATGATTAAGATTTGGTGAAAACTGAGAATTCATAAGTTCAAGACTGGAATAGACTCATGTAGTTAGTGTCAAGTCAGTTAAAAGCTTTAAAGATAATAAGAATAGGGCGGAATAAATGGGTTTAGGTATATGCCATATTTAAACTTTTTGGCTTCTTGCATCCAATATGTTCTTGTTTTTTTACTCAGCTTTTTGGGAACCAATGTTATCATTAGAACAAATTACCTCTATCTATGAAGATCCAAAGGTAGTTTCATGCCTTAAGTGAATGGTTTAGGAACTTTAGGATGACACAAGGTCATTACAAGTCTTGGGTCAGCATGAGAGCAGCATGATTCCTTAACAGTCATTGGTTGGAATGCAATATGTTTGTCAGGAATGAATAAGGTAGGAAATAATTCACGTTGATGTAGGAGTACTGTATAGATTCTCCTAATACTCAATTGCTGTTCTCCATAGAGAATATTGTGTTCTCTATAGTGAAGAGCTGAATTTAAATGTATGAGAATTTATCAAACTTCTGCTTCAGCTTAATTTTTTCTACTATTTTAACCACTACTTATTTGTCTAACCTTTGTCCATTTTCTAGACTAACACAATCTGGGGTGTCTATATAAGATAATAAACCATAACTGATGTTAGCAAATTGTGTAAAGAATATGTTAAATTGGCAAATTACTGTTGCCTCCCTTAACTTTCTTATGTTGCCTAGCAGTGCTGGCTGATCCAGATCTTGGCTCCTGTGGTGAGACGGATGTGGCCACGCCTCCTTCCTCCGTCACCTCCTCCAACAAGTTCAGCACATCCACTTCAGCTTCCAATACCTCAGGTGAGTTAGTGTTACTGTGTTTGTGCTGACTGAGAATGGCAGTCCTGCTAAGATGTACTCCATTTTGCTTTTGAGGGGATAGACTTATATGTACAAAAAAGTCACATACATTAAGAATTTTACCCAAACAAGCTGTTTAGGGATAATGAAGTAAATTAAAGGCATATTCTATTCTTTTGATAGTAACCCTGCACATTGGCATTCCACAGGCTCTGGAGGCTCTTCTTCTTTGGCCTCCTCTCCATCCCTGCGGGGCTCCTGTGCCTGGCCTCGACCTTCTTCCCCCGTGCGACCTCTCCTCGGTGATGCCCCACGCTCCAGACTCTCCCTGTATGAGGGTACCCGAGAAATGCCAACATCCGCCAAAACTCGGCACTCTGTGTGCCTGGAGTCTCAGGATCAGTCAGAGACTACTAGGAAACAGAAGAACAGGCACTCCATCTGCATTGAACCTCGAGACCTTGCCAGGACCAGAGCCTCTCTGTGCATGGAGCCTCGCAATCCCCTACTGGAGCTGATGGAGAGTGTGGAGGCCATTCCTTCACTCATTCCCCATGACTCGGTGCCATTGTCCTCCTCCAGAACATCTCCATCCAAGAGTGAAGGTAATATTGATATATGATATGGAATTAACATGATGTATATATAGAGAGTATATATGTATAGAATAGTATAGGATAGAGACAATTAACATGTTAAATAAGTCCCATTAGCACACCTTTGACTAGTGTTGATTTCTTTCAGGTGATCGGTCTTGCCATGAAGTGCCAGTCACACTGTGTGAGGTAGACTCCAGTCCTTGTCCAGGTGTCGCTCCACCAAGGCCCCGTGCCCACTCCACCTCCCTCACACCGGAGCGCTCCTTGGGGCCACGTTCTAGGTCTAACTTGGGTTTCTTTAGACACTCGGGTCTCTTTAACAATCATTGAAAACATGGCAATCTATTGCTATAATTAAGTATTGTTTCCACATTATATTTACTCAGCAACTGCCTATGACGCCCTCCTGACTCCCTGACCTGGCCTGCAGATGAAGCTACCTACCTCCATACCTGGCAACTATTTAGTGAGGCTCCCCAGCAGACAGCCCTGTGAAGCTTACTGGGCAAGGAGGCTTGCTGGGCAGGGAGGCTTGCTGGCCAGGGAGGCTTTGCTGGCCAGTGTTTGCACTAGGAAAGTAACAGGAGTGAGGTTTCTTCTTAATTAAGACTGATTAATTAAGAGTGATTGTCTTATCAGCTAGAATTTTTGAATGATATCAAAGATTGGTCATTGAGATAATGTGGATCGCAATCAATCAAGAGCCATCCACCACAACTTTTATACTTAACACAATGCCCCTCTAGAGAACCTTCCTCTTTCTCCTAGCCGAACTGATTTGGAACATGTGCACATGCTGAAAGGCTTCTGAGAAAACAGAATGTAGTGTATGTTGCAGTCTAGTAACTAGAAAGCTTTTCATTGACTCTGGAGGCTGTGGTTTGCAGTGCCCCATGCTTGATCCTCAAGGCAGAATGGTTCTCTTTCTTTACCGTCTGTGTATGTGGAGAATATACCAAGAGGTACTGTACCTTGGTATCCTTCATTGATCAAACATGGCTTTTGTCATGTCAGTCAGATGCTTGTCTGTTATAATATTTATTGTAAGTGTTTTGAAACATAGGAATATTATGTTCTTGAAGAAAACAACGGGTGACTTGGGATCACCACTTCTTCCCATTGTTGCAGCCCAAAGGATTGTGGCCGCCTCATTTCCTCAGTGCCCTGCCAGCTTGCCTGGTCTGTACGGAATCAGTGGAGGTATGTAGCACTTGGCTTGGGACATGTATAAAAACATCATTCTCCATCCATCTAAGGAGCAAGGTGTGGTATTTTCCTGACAACCCAGAGGTAGATGGGGCAATAAAGTACTGCTGTCAACATCTAGTAGCCACTTTGACATGGAGGTACCATATACTTCATCAATTTACCCCCCCAAAAAAAATTTCCACCTCCACAAGCCAAGTAAAGCATACCTACTATACTTCTTGATTACTTTTGAGTGTCCCCTTAGATTAGTGGTTGAGACTGTGTAGAAGCCATTACACAGTGAGAAGCTAAGGTGTATGTGTGAACCCTTAATCCAGTGTTAGGAGTAGTCCTGGAAGATGCTAAGAATTGTGAAGATTTATCCATAATTTGATGTATATAGAAGATTTGCATACTGAGTCTAGACTGGTTGCATAGGTGATATGTATTTGTAACTGTATACACTTCATTGTTTTTACTGAAGAAACTGCTTGAACTAATGATGAAAGTTATGTATGATGTCATAAGTAACATTTGCCTTACATTACTAGTCATGGAGAGGATGAGAGTGAGTGAGTGAGTGAGGTGTTCTGTGTGGAGGCAGCAATGGCTTCTTCCCGTAACTAGCATGTTATGAGCTTTCAGCAGCTGATACTTGTTTATTTGTATCTGAAATATTTAGAACACTAACTATATTTCAATTGCATTGTATGTATAGTTTTTTTTTTTTTACTTTCCTTGTTTCCCATTTCAGTTGTCTTATCAAAAGTAAATAATATATAACTAAAAACAAGACATTTGCAATAGAATAGTGACTGAAAAAATTATGTGGTGAAAGTGAAGGTTGTCAAGAATGGATTTACTGTGACAAAACTTGAATCACTAAGTAGTATTAGTTGACTAAAACATGGAGGGAAAAAAGTTCCCTTCAATGCAACATCTTAACTGACACAGGATAGTAGTATATTGCCTACTATTTCTGGAGTGTCTTGAAATGTAAGCTTATTAATTACATTGTTATCACTTCCAGTGTCTTGAAATGTAAACTTAGCAATACATTACAATTTCTGGAGCATCTTGCTGTGTGAAATTTCAAATGTAATAATATTATAATAGATGTATGGATGACTAAGTCAATCTAGAACAAGTGAATTACAGTTTTGACCTCCAGAAAATGCAGGAGATACTTTGATCTTTGACCCCTTGTGACAGTCCAGCTGTCCCTGTCCTGTGCAAGACAGGGAGCCGCCACCACCCTAGGACTGACCACACACCTCCCAAACCAAAACACTTCCTCAGGTACAAGTCATGTGTTATGGCAGAGAATAGCTTTGGAAAAACTGTCAGCAATAAACAGTCCACTTGGCAACAGATTTGTTTGTTATTTAATCTCAGCCTTTGTTCTTTCTCTTGTTGTCTCCTGTTCCCCTCGTGATGTAGGGGTACAGCATTACAGCACACACTACGGCTGAACTGGGGGGATGTAGTCACCATGTTCCCTGCACTTTGTTACAGATGACTAAAATGGAGAGTGAGGGAACTGGAAATTAGCTCCTCTGTATTATAATTTCCACTAGGGGTCTCTTCTTTTACAGGTAATCTTAGGTCATTCTAACAGTTTATGATGATGATGATGATGTGGTAGGATGTATGTTGATTTGAAATGCCTTTTGTATGTGTATTATAGCTGAGAGAATGTTTTATGGGTAGACAACAAGACACTCCATCAACAGATTTCTTCCACATCACACATCATGAATTGCAAGGTTTCAATGGGCTGCATGTTGCTTTGTGGAGAAAGTAAGGTCCACAACAAAGTTTATATATATATATATATATATATATATATATATATATATATATATATATATATATATATATATATATATATATATATCAGACCATTTTCAATTCCACCAAAGAAATCCAAATACATAGTTAATTTCCTTTAGTTAGAGATTCCGAATAAAAAATACATTATAGCACAAAAAGATATAACATACCTATGCATCACAGCCTAATCAACATAATACATAATGTGATTTCTATGGAATAGATATTAAGGAATGGTGCATTTTAACCAGACAACCACCAACAAGATGAGACAGATAGTCATGTTCACTGACAGTGTTATGACCATGAGGTCTAAAGTTAAACACAACACAGCAAAATCAACATTAGTATAGTGATACCTTCTTCTGAAAAAAAGGTAAAACCAGAGATACAAATTCCATCATCAATGTCTACTTTTTAAAGCAGAACCAGCCAGGACCCTGCAATGTTATATAGCTCATTAAAGCTTTAAGTATTTGACTACCTTTGGGTCTATTCTTTCCAAGGATCACAGGATCTCATATCACTTCGCAAATGTACTGACAGCCAAAATCGAAAGGATAGACCTGAGGAAGAGTGTTCAATACAAGAAGAAATGAGAATTTGTGAGAAGGAATGTCAAGTCTGGTGGAAATGGATGAAGAGACCACAGGAAGTTTGAGATGAAAGCTGTGAAGGATAAGAAAAATGTACTTTACTTGTGGATAAAGTCACCGACAAGAACATGACAGTAGATTATGCTGGGGAATTTGGTACATTCAGTAAAAATAAAATAATGAATTGTGTTAGTAATAGTGATGGTGGTAAAGTGTAATACACACAGTTAGTTTAGTCACTGTAAGAATGAGTACAGCAAAGTCAAGTACAGCAAATTCTCCATTTGGCAACCTCTGGTTTAGTGAATTTAAAGCCAAAACTGAACCTCCTCAAGCCTGTGTCTAGTCTGCAAATCCTCATTACTGATTACAAACATTATGTAGGAAGCCCAAGGAAGTTACAAAAAGCTGGTAGGGCCTACACACATAACAGTCCGTGTATGAAACATTACCAAGACTTTTTTGGCACTAACAACTTGCCACACTGGAGAGTTCGCTGCAGATGTTCATGTGAGATGTCCCCTTTAAAAAAGAAAAGACAGAGCATTACTGAAATAAGGAAGGTGAGAAAGATAGACAAGTATAGCTAACATTCAAGGATTAAGTGTAAAAACAGAGGGAAATGAGGGAGGTGAGAGGAAGCAATTAGAAGGTTCAAAGAGGCAAGTGAAGACTTGGCTTGCCGATCACTCCCAAAATTGTTGAGTTAATATGTAAAGAAACACACACACATACACACACACACACACGAGACGGACATCCACACTGAGCTACAAAAAATGGCTACAAGAATGGTTCCAGAATTTGAAGGGATGACATATGAGAAGAGACTAAAGGCTATGGATCTACCAACCCTGGAACAAAGAAGGGAGAGAGGAGACCTGATACAAGTTTATAAATTGATCAACAGAATGGACCAAGTGGATAATGAGAAACTGATCCTGAGAGAAGAATATGACATCCGAAGCACAAGATCTCATAGTAAAAAGCTGAGAAAAGGAAGATGTCTGAGAGATATTAAAAAATATAGTTTCCCGCAAAGATGTATTGAGATGTGGAACAGTTTAAATGAAGAAGTAGTGTCTGCAACGAGTGTGCATACTTTTAAAGTAAGATTGGATAAGTGTAGATATGGAGACGGGGCCACACGAGCATAAAGCCCAGGCCCTGTAAAACTACAACTAGGTAAAAATACACACACGAGACGGACATCCACACTGAGCTCCATTTTATTATTACTTCAAGTCACCAAGAATATCTTTTACCTAGCTCTCACCTAAAGGTGAGAGCTACATTTTACTGCTGTCCCATCTAGGTGGTGGGGTTAAAATGTCAATAAGATGGAAAAAGAGGAAGGAACAAAGTGAAAAGGGTGAGGGGTGTTTGTTTACACCAAATGGTAAGATGGAGGACCTAGTGAAAGACCTGATGGCTAGTAAAAACTATGGAAAAGGACAATGAGATCATGAAGGCAAACACCGAAGTGTTGAAGAAAAACTATGATGACCAGAAGAACAAAGTTTGTGCTAGTGAAAAGAAAATGGAAGATAATGAAGATCAAGAGAGGAAAATGTGAAAAGCAAAATCATTGGAAAATGGACCAGAATCACCAAGAAGTTAGTTTTAAAAAGGCTATAGAAGAATTGGCCTAGGAAAGGGAACAAGAGGTTGCCAAAATGGTAGTAAAGGAAAATCTGATTAGGAATACTGTGGAAAACAAAGTGTGTGTTTTTATCTTTGGATTATTGGAAAAAGTAATACCAATTAGACATGAATGAGAAGAATATGAGAAAAAGCAGGCTGAGAAAGTAGTGATGGAGAAGAAGGATGATGAAGAAGAAAGCAGGAGACTGAGTGGAGAAATTGAAGAAGTCTATAGACTGGGAAAATACGAGGGAAAAACATGTCTGTTAAAGATTAGAATAAGATCGCAAGCAGTTGCAGAGGAAATCCTAGCAGGCTCATGGAGGATGGGAAGGAAAGAAGTGTATAAAAATGTATGGTTGAGACGCAATCTAAATGAAGAGGAAAGCTATGGGAAACAACCAAAGAAAAAAATTTTAAACAGAACAGCAGAGGAGAGAACGAGCTACTACTGGAAGGTCAAAGACATGAGACTGAGGAAGTGGTACACAAGGAGGGAGAACAAAAGGGAAATAAGTATCACTGTAAAGAGGAAGAGTATTAAAAGTCGCATAACACAAATATAAATGGTATTTTAACGGCAAAAGTAGAGTTGAATGATTATCTAAGGGAAAACAAGCCTGACATTGTGGGATTAACTGAGACGAAATCATACGGAGGACTTGAAGCATTGGATATTAGGAAAAGTAGTTACAATATATGGAAGAAGAATAGAGAAACAAAAAAAAAGAAGAGGAGTGATGTTACTTGTAAAGAAAGAGCTGCAGGTGAATGAAATAATTTGTGGAGAAGGAAGTGCTGAAGTGCTACAAGCACTAGTAAGAATTCAAGAAGGAAAAAGGGACTTTGCCGTTGTTTATGTGCCAGCCAAAACAAACTCATAGGGAAATGAAGAATACAGGAACATGCTTAATGATACCAGAAAATGTTTACAGAGACTAACTGGAAAAGAGTAAAAAATATAAGTGATGGGTGACTTTAACTGCAAGGAAACAGTTTGGGAAGACCTGACAACTGAGGGAGGAAAAACATTTTGGGAAAATATACTAATGAATCTAGCAGCAGACAATTTCCTTACTCAATGGGTGAAGGACAACACAAGGTATAGAGCAAATGAAGAACCATCACAATTGGACTTAGTATTTACTAAAGAACCAGAGATACTTGATAACTTGGAATATAAGAGTCCACTCAGTTAAAGTGATAATGTATTACTAAAATTTAGGCTGAAAGAAGGACTGGAAGAAATTAGGAACAAAGACTATAAAAATAAAAGGCACAATTACAGTAAAACTAACTTTGCAGAATTAAGGAAATACTTTGAACAAGCAGACTGGACTGAATTTTATATATCGGAGAAAACTGAAGACAAGTGGAATATTTTATTGAAGTATAATGAAGGAATAATGAAACATGTGCCAATCAAGAAAATAGACAAGCCTAGACACAAGGAGTGATTTAACAGAAGATGTGTTAGCAAGGATGGAAAGAGAAAAAGACTAGAATAGACGGAGCAGAAACATAAGACCAAATCATTGGTTAGACTATGCTCGGAAAAGAAACGAGTACATCAAGATTCAGAGAATGGAACAGAAAAATTATGAGAAGGATATAGTGGATAAATGTAAGGACCAGCCAAAATTGTTTTACAGATATGTAAATGGCAAGCTCGAAAACAAAGGAGAAATAAGCAAACTGAAATACAATAATGAAATGTATGAAGACCCAGAAGATATGGCAGGAGTGATGAACAACTGCTTCCAGTCAGTCTTCACCAGAGAAAGTGATTTCCAATGTCAAACCCCAGTGGAATTAACTGATGGTGTTCATGAAATACAAGTGTCAGTAGAAGTAAGGAAAATAATGAAAGAACTAGATGCAAGGAAAGCCTCAGGTCCCAATGGAGTGTCAAACTGGATTGTAAAGAAATGCAGTCACTAATTAGCAGACAAAGTCCACATCATTATGAGTTCCTTAACAGAGAGTAAAGTACCAACAGACTGGAAAGGGACAGATAATGTGCTCATATTCAAAGGGGAAATAAGGAGGGTCCATTAAACTACAGACCAGTGTAACTGACCAGTGTAACAGCAAAAATATGTGAAAGGATAATAAAAAAATGGATGGAATACCTGGAGGAGAATGGTATGTTAACAGATAGACAGTATGAAATCAGAAGAGGAAGATCATGTGTCACAAATTTAATATACCTAGATCTAAAGAAGGCATCTGACAAGGTACTGCACAGAAGGTTAATGTGGAAACTTGAACACAATGGAGGACTAAAGGGAGGACTTTTGAAATGAAAGGCTGATTTTCTAAAAAGGCAGAGAAATGAGAAAAATTATAAGAGATAAAAAATCGGCTTGAAAAAAGAGTCTTAAGTGGAGTTCTGCAGGGGTCGGTATTAGCACCAATAATGTTTGCGGTATATGTGAACGATATATCAGAAAATATAGACAGTTACATCAGTCTGTTTGTAGATGATGCTAAATTAATGAAAAGGATGAATAGAAAGGAAGATTGTGAGGCGCTACAAGACTTGGATAAAATAGTGGAATGGTCATTCACATGGGATATGGAATTTAATACAAAAAAGTGCAGTGTATTAGAATTTGGAATGAGCAAAAGAAAGCCGAAGAGAGTTTACTCAATGGGGAAAGAAGAAATTAAAAAGATATCTGAAGAAAAAGACAAAGGAGTAACCATTGTATATAACCTGTCAACAGAAAAACACATAAATAGAATTACAGGAAATGCCTATGAACTTTTGAGAAATATAAAGGTAGCATTCACTTAAACAGACAAAGATATGATAAAAAAAAATTGTTAATGACTCTAATATATCCAAAATTAGAATATGCAGCTTTTGTATGATCACCAAACAAAAAGAAACATATAAGGGAACTAGAGAGAATACAGAGGGCAGCAACAAAGCTTCCCGTAAGCTTAAGGGGTAAAGTGGGTATTTTTGGCCGAATATTTTTGAAATCCACTAAAAATGTTTTTTTCGCTCAATGTGGCGGGAAAACTGTGAAGTTTCACGTGGCGAAGGTTGTTTTTTAAAATTTAAATCCGCGCGCCTTGAGGCGGGCATTTTAAGCGAACGGTCATATGAAGAAAGGCTACAAATACTAGGTCTTACAACCTTAGAACAGAGAAGGGAAACAAGAGATCTAATAGCAGTGTACAGAGTGATGAATGGACTACAAAAATTAGATAGAGAAGACCTACTAATCTGGGGCACCAGTGACACAAGAGGACATGGAAAGAAAATAAGAAAGGACAACTGCAGGAGAGATATCAAGAAGTTCAGCTTTCTAAAAAGATGTGTGGAATGGTTTAGATAAGAGAGTTGTTGAAGCAAGGACAATAAATAAGTTCAAAAGAAATGTTGGATTTTCATAGATATGGAGACAGGGCAGTATGAGCACAGCTCTTTTCCTGTACAGTAAGCCCCTGCACTTGGCGAATTAATTAGTCTGGCGTAACTACCACCAAATGCGAATTTCGCCAAACACAAATTTTTTATACCATATAAATTGCCTAAAAAATGCCTCAATCAGTCTTTGGTCATTGCCAAAATCCCTCTTTTGACCCCTAAAATACTATCTTTCGAGTTGAAATGAAACCTTTTGCCTTCACATATTAGAACACATGTACAAAAAATTTACAAAATAAACAATAAATAAAGCTAATAAGAAATGATATAAAGGCTGTAACTCCTGTTTTTCCACCCGTTTCCCTTGCCCACTTTCGTCCTTGCTGCCACCACCATTGTCCTTAACCCCATCGGTACCACCTGTTGCGCTGGTAGAGGCCAAGTTGGTGGTAAATCGCCAGAATTCATTCCCACACTAGCAGAACAGAGGGTAGCACAAACAAAATGGCTGAAGGGGACTCTCACACTGTGTTCTGATAGGTTTAGAGAAAGATCTGACGTCACAGGGGAGCCACATGGTTTGCCGTGCAGCTGCCAGGGGACTGCCAAGTTTGAATTCAAATCACCAAGCGTGCACTCGGTGGTCCATGACCACCCTACTGCCAAAAGTGAATTTTGCCACGCTGAGATTCGCCAAGTGCAGGGACTTACTGTATGTTACAATTAGGTAAATACACACACTCATTCACACTTGTTTTAAATTACATTATACATACATACTTCAAAATACATATAAATATATAAAAAAGCAACTGGTAATGTACTTAATAATATTAGTTTTAGATATCTACCACAAAAGTGTTACTTCATCCCATAATACTCATACAAGTCACAAACAAACTACAAACAATGAGTTAATAATCCACATCACAGCAACTTGTCACTTCATGAGAATATTTCACACAGCCGCTGCTTGGCCTTGACCTGTATACAATACAGAATGGATGGACAGTTGTAATGCTGAGTGTGCAATACAAAAGAGACCCTCACACTTGCATTTCTAAATCCACAGCCTCAATAATATTTCCTTGTCAGCAGCTACTGAACCTTAATTTGAGTTAACATTCAAACCATGCCCATGTAAAAGGATGTACATATGCATTACAAACACTAAATACTACAAGAGGTACACCAGTCACTACTACAGCAAGTTCAGTCTCTCTCTATTGAAAGCAGATGACACTGGCAAGATGAATACTGCTTTATCAATACTATCCTATATTTATGTGAACATGTCCTCAAAAGGAAGGCAGTGCCCTCCTCTGGATTCCTCAGTAGGATGGAATGCTGCCACCATCACAGTTAGAATTATGAGCTATTGCAACAATTCTAACCTGATATAAGAAATGCATAATAATAAAAAAAAAATGATAATCAGAATTATTTTAACATCCTGGAAAAAAAAGTTAATCTTCAGATGAAAAAAAATGACACACAGTTTTGTGCTTTCATCACTCATATTTATATCAGGTTAGAGTTTTCTCAAGAGTACAGAAACTCTTTCAAGATAAGAAGAAAAAAAATTGTTCCTCAAAGGCATCTAGTTTGCTGGACCAAGATTTACTGCTACACAGCCTCTGAACATTTCAAAATGGATGAGATCAATATATCCTTCTTAAGAATACCTGTCTTTAAAACCAAAAGAAGGAAGGCAAAGACAGACAGCAAACTTTAAAAGCAAAATGAAGAAAGAACATTGGCAGGAGAATACAATGACTAAAACTTCTCTTCACCTTCCTGATTGTTAAGTTGTGGTCAACTACATCTTTCTGTACTTTACTTTCATTCAATTATCCACCCTTGAGCAAAGAATATGCTTGAAATTTTATCCAATGGTGGTGTTATTGGAACCTGAAAATAAGATTAACTGGCTGTTGTAAATGAAAAGTGAGCAAATAAAATAACAAAATATAAAACTAAAAAGTTATATTACTTCCTTTAAGTCACACAAAATGAAGGAAGAAAGAGGAAGGAGTCTTAATGTCAATGATTCTGAAGTTAATAAATATTCAAGCACAGATTCACATAGTTTAGAATTATCATATATTAAGACTAAGTGACCTAAATCAAATAACCAGATGTGATCTAAATAACTCCAGTAACACAACTGTGGAAATATTCACAAGCTGCCTGGAAGGAAAGAGAAGAGTATTTCACAGTCTTATCTGCAGATGTCTCGATTAACACCCACAACACAAATTGTGGACAATTGTGCCTTCAAGAATACTCATCTGCTGGCACTGTGCTTCTAATGCTGTTGATTGTAACTGTTGACTACTGTGTTCATAATCATTTAACTCTTGAAATGCAAGATTATTGTCCTTTGATTTATCATATCTTGCTTGCTCAAGTGAAAAGTACATGAAATACTAGTGACAACAGTGATAGTGATGATGGCAGTGGTGATCCTGGTCATGATGGTACATATACTGTATTTCCCAAGGCAAAGGATGCACCAGACTGTGACATGCATTTATAGATATGTCAGGAAAATTTTAAAATATTCAAGTTTTTCTACTGTTTTGTCAGAGCTTCCACAAGCAAATAGCTGTTGTTTTTCCACTAAATTTGCTTACATAATAAACATATATAATATATATGCATTTGTCTACATGCACATACCAGTATATGCATTTACAAATCCAAATAAAACATACATTATTGAGTTACTCTTGCATAGTATACATTTTAATACTGTTACAGAAGCTGGTACAGGATTGGTATCCTATACCATGCTATATGCTGTCTGTTGGACTCCTTTCTTTTGCATTCTAGGTCAGGATGATGCTGGGAAAATGATCTCCACACTCTTGTACATTTTTTCTTCTTCCAGCTCTTTAAAGGGAATCACAGGTGTAGCAATAATTTGTTTCTTACATGCCAATGGGTTCCTGTGGCTGAATGGTGGCTGAGAGAGCTTAGCTAAACTGTGCAGTTGTGAGGAACACTCAGAAGGATCAAATAGCTGTTTTCACAACAGCATGTTTACACACTAATTCTCATAAGCTTTGTACACAACAATTCTGTGTACACATCCTTGATCTGTTATCTAATAATAGAAAAATGTACACCATTCACAAAAACAATACAATGTAATTTCTGTTTACATTATAATATCACAAACTATTCTTGGAGTCTTAACCCTGTCCTTACCTACTACATATCTATCCTTAACTTATAAGACACACAGCAACTTGAGATAATTTTCAGAGTAAGTGCATCTCTACACAGGGAAATACAGTGTGTGTACACAACACAAAGACTGATGTGGACTTTGCTGCCAGGCAGAGGGATCTTCGAGTGAGATCACTGCTCTGGTTCACTGAGAGATGCTGCTTTATGACTAGTTAAGATTAAAGACAACTCTGGCCTCAGAACAGGACAGACACACACACACACACACACACACACACACACACACACACAGGTTTGGGTCCAAGTACATGTACTTGTACTTAAGTACACACTGTCATGTACTTGTACTCATACTCATACTTGGGTTTAAAATTTCCATTGTCCTTGTACTCAGACCTCAAGTACTCGACGGTTTCATGAGTACTTTTGAGTACAAGTAAAAAAAAAAAAAAAAAAAACATTAAGGTGTTGTGTGGTGCATGCCTAACATGGGAGATCAATGTGAGTTAAGTGCACTGTACACATTGCACACATTGTGTACAGTCCATGCATGCATGCATTCATGCACACACACACACACACACACACACATACACACACACACACACGCACACACACACACACACACACACACACACACACACACACACACACACACACACACACACACACACACACACACACACACACACACGCACACACACACACTGATGAACAAAAAAGTTAAATTAGTAAGAAGTACTTGTACTTGGATTCGATTACAGTACCAAAGTACTCATACCTGGACTTGAGTTCAGTTATAAAATTGAGGACTCGTACCTGTACTTGGATTTGTGATGTCATCATGTAATCATACTTGCACTCGAGTACTAAAATGTATTCGAACCCAACCCTTACACACAAACACACACACAATTAGTTGGTTAATCGCAGGTTACTGCCAAGAATCAGGAGGAACTGTTGTCGCTGCCTAACACTCAACACATTCACTGAAGAGCAGCAAAACCTTGCAGCTCTAGGTACTCCCTGCTGTGGTGAGGCTTTTAGGAAAGTTATAGAGAGCATTTCTAAATAACTAAAATTTATATATGATGGAAGTGGATTTGAAAACCAATTTAGAATGCCAACCTGCCACTTTTAGCTGGGGATGAGTATAAAACCTCAATTATATGCAGCCTGGCAAAACTATGATGAGAACTAGTCATGCTTTAAATACCTTACAATCTTAAATTATACACACAAAAATTTATTGAAACCCAAGAGCACATCTTGAGTGGTCCTTGGTGTGTATGTAGAGAGAGTGAGTGGGTGCTCCAAAGAGGGAGGTACTGCAAACTCTTATGACACAAGTCCCTGGGTGTTTGATAGGTAGACCATGGCATGCTTCAGGCACTCCAGGCTTTTGACACTACATGGGAAAAAGACGAAGCTGGCAAAACCAAGCTCTGTTCCCTATTTCTTTTTCAAATAGTTGCAAAAATACCATGGAGAATTTTCTGAAAACAAGGTCACATTAATGCTTTCTGTTATCCTACAAATGCACAATGCCTTCTATTGTACATATACTCTCTGTATAAAGTATCACTGCCTGATACATGCATCCTCACTCCTGTTTGCCTTTCCATCCTTAACACAAAACACACAATTTTACGCAACACACGATTAGCTGCTGTGCGTGCAACAATAAAGCCCAACCAGCACAGTAGAAGCTAGACAACACGTCCTGTCCCACACACCACTGCCTGAGTGAAGTGCTAATTGTGCAATTATATGTTACCACAACAATCAATCAGGTTCCCTCATTTTATATTTCACACAAGATCCAGTACCTTATCCATTCTTAAGTTTGAGGGTACGGTGCAGCAGCCAATTCAGGCCTCGGTGCACACCAGACAAGGTCTTCACTTCC
>NC_059292.1:20178761-20198761 GCF_017591435.1 Portunus trituberculatus | reverse complement strand
TATATATATATATATATATATATATATATATATATATATATATATATATATATATATATATATATATAAACTCGATTAATTTGAGTTTGAATAATGCGATTTCGATTCAATGAGACAGATTAAATAATGCAATTTACCGTATTTGATGGCTCATAACACGCACCTTTTTCTCCAATAAAAGTCTCAGGAAATGACCCTGCATCCTATGAGGCCAAGGTTAAGTAATGATGGCAATAGAGGCTCAAAAAACCAAACCCTAGACATCTTTGCAAATGTAAACAAAGTGATGATAGGTACTACACCACAAAACAACTCTTTCTTTCAAGGTACCAATATATAATAGGTCATACTTACTGGAAATTCACATAAAATGACACCAGTCAGGAAGAATTTGCCAAGTGACCTTACACCATGCATTGTATGAACCAAAACAAATGCTGTCGGTCTCAGTGGTCTTGATTTTGACACGGGCAAGCTTCACTGTGTTCTGTAGTGCGATGCCATTACCCTTTGAGGTAAGATACTTTCATACAATCAAAATTACTCCTCTTTTAACATTCATACCTTACATACATGTAATAAAATGATGATAGAAAAAATATATATGATCATTAGCCCTGTAGTCTCTGACTCTCTCCCAGTCACTGCCAAAGTAAAATGCCAGATATATGTTTACATCTCGCAAGTCACAGCAGATTGGTGTGCAGCCTACTAGCAAAGATCAAACTTTTTAAATGCAAAATATTGGGATCTAATAATAATCTAAATGCATGTGAGTCTTCAAATATCAGGTGGAATATATATATATATATATATATATATATATATATATATATATATATATATATATATATATATATATATATATATATTTAGAGCTTAAATCTGTTAATTTATCTTTTTTTTCATTTCAATGTCTGCTAAAAGTGGGTGCGTCTTATGAGCCCATGCGTCTTATGAACCATCAAATATGGTATTCAATTTAATGTGGGTTAACTCAATTTGATGACATCACACACACCCACGCTTTTGTCTGCTGGTGATCGGCAGCGGCCACTTCTTCTTCTTCTTGTGTAGCAATAGATGGGTGGACACACAAATATTATGGTGAAAGCAACACACAAGAGAAAGAAGGTCACAAGAAGAACAAGAAGTGGCTGTCTCTGATTGCTGGCAGACAAAATGCCTGCTCATCTCCTGCTTTCACTTTGTTCATCACAAAACAATCCTTTCTTGGAGGTAAGGCTTGTAGATTGTTAATAGAAATGTTGTTTTGTGAACATAAATGTATATGTAAGACTTCACTTCTCAGTCTGGAGCTAACCTGAGTGGATTGTTTCTCTGCGTTTTCACCTAATGTTCTATACTATGGCATCCAAGTGTCCTTCAACCTCTTCACAGGAAAGTGATTCCAAAAATTCAAGGAAGGCTGTGACCATTAAAAAGATGTTGGAAGTGTTAGATCATTATGCTAGGGGAGAAAAGACCTCAGAGATTGTCCATAATTATCCAAGTCATGAGACTGAGGGAGAGCATGTTGCCTAACATTTGAGCTAATAAAATAAGAACATGTGTTTTTATTGTTTCCATGACCTAGTGATGTATTAATAATTTTTTAAGGTTTGAGTAACAAAATCCCCAAAAGAAGTAGACTTTCCCATTGACCAGGAATGTAACCCTCCCTCCTATGGACATCATGATAACAGAGATGGAAAAAGGCTAATTCAGGCACACAAAAAGGAGCAGCAGATAGTCATTCACCATGACTGTCCCAGAGATAGAAAAACATCAGTGGGTGGTTTGGTGAGCAGTCTTGAGGGGAGCAGGGTAAGGGTGTCAAAGGAACTGAGGAAATTAAGCCATATGCATTATCTCACCACCACCACCACTACTTACAGCCCAGGGGAGGTCCAATTTGCTAAGGACATCATACAGCATGACTGGCCGGTGTCTTGGTGGGGGGCTGCCCATCGGGAGGTCAGCATGAGGGGACCGGCGCAGCACGTTGTGGTCCACCAAGCCATCAGCATCATGGTCTGAATCAGCGATGGGGACCTGAGGGTCATCCATGCGTGCCAACAACACCAGCACAGGCGGGCAAAGCTTGGCAGGGATGGTGCGTATCATGGCCTCCAGCTCCAGCACGTCCAGGGTGTGGCTACCACCAGAGCCACTACCCCGCCTCGCTTCACAATGGCAGGTGGCATCCATGTAGCAGATCAGCCCATCCACCTGAGGGATTACCTACAGGCATACAATGGGTTAGTCATGGCACCACTACAGTATCATAGATAGATACTCATAGATTTATATCCATATCTCTACACTTAACACATTAGCAGTGGGTAAGTCAGTCATGATAGCACCACCAGTATTGTCTTTGTATTCAGCACATTACCAATGTTACACAGAAAATGGTTGACAGACAAGTTTTGAAAATGCATATGGATGATGGGGGCAAAATGTATAAGAGACATACAAAAATAATTAAGAGAGTAAATTACTCAGTAACACTAAGAAATATAGTTTCCTGTAATAATGCATTCATCTCTGGAATAGCTTAAGTGAATGAACAAACACAGATACTGGATAACAATATAGATGGAGACAGGACAAATGGGCATCAGCTGAGACCATATAAGATAAAACAAGGTAAATACAGTGCAGAATTCTTTATAATGTGACACAACCATACCATGGCCACATCAGGATGGAAGGTGGTACCCCGAGGGTCCTGTACCAACAGGCGGGGACGAGCACGCCGCACTGTCAGCAGATTCAACAGGTGGTGACCATAACGTACAGTGACACCCCCACCTGAAACAACACTGCTGTAAGAAAAATACACACACATACGGAATAGGCATTACATGGAAGAATGAGGCTAGGAATGGAATAAAAGTGACTTACACGAACATAGATGAATTTCTGTCTAAGAGGCTAGAATGTATGGATTACCTAAGAAATAACGAACCATACATAATGTGTGTAGTGGAAACAAAGCTAAGGCCCGAAATAAAGCTAGACTGGTTTGTTGTAAAACACTACAAAGTATGGAGAAATGATAGAAAAAATAAAGGAGGTGATGGTATAATGGTTCTTACTAAGGAAGATCTGATAGTGAAGGAGGTGAACTATAGTAAGAGAAATGAGGAAGTGATAAGTATGCTTATAACAGATGGCAAGAGGGACATTAATATTATAACAGTATACATACCACCCAGAACCAGTGCTTGGGAATATGAACAGTACCAAATGGTGATGAGAAATACTCTAGACAGAATGAAGCAAGAACTCATCAGAAAGGATAGAGTGATGATAGTTGGAGACTTTAATTGCAAAGAAATAGTGTGGGAAGACTACGAAGTGGTGAACGGTGGTGAGTGGGCAGAAGAATTGTTAAAGGTAGCAACAAATAACTTGATGACACAGTGGGTGAGATCACCAACAAGGTGCAGGGGACAAGATGTTGCAGCAAGGTTGGATTTGGTATTTACCAGGGAATCTCTAAAAGAGGAAATTGAACATGAATGTCCCTTGGGGAAAAGCGATCATGATGTCCTAAGCTTTGAGCTGGATACAGAATTAAGCACGAATAAGATTGTGGAACAGGGAGGAAAAATTAAATTATACTAGGGCAAATTATAACCATATAAGGGAGTTCTTTAATGAAATTGACTGGTCCGTGGTATACCAGGAAAGGGATATGCAATTGAAATACGATAAATTTATGGATTTGTATAACTCTGCTGTGAAAAAGTTTGTGCCATATCACAGAAAGAGGACTTTAAATAATAAACAGTGGTTTAATAGAAATTGTGAAGAAGCAAAAAAAACAAAGAAAAGGCATGGAAGAAACTTAAGAAAAACAGTGATGTATTATCAAGAGAAGTCTACAAAACAGCAAGGAATAGATATGTTGAAGTAAGGAGAACAGCACAGAAGGAATATGAACAGAGGGTGGTGGAAAACTGTGATAGTGACCCAAAATGTTTTACAAATTCATAAATGGAAAACTAAATAAAAGGGAGGCAATAGAAAAGGTAAAAATGGGAAGAAGTATATGAAGATGCTGGAGATATAGCTGAAATTTTGAACGACAACTTTTGCAAAGTGTTTACAAAGGAGGAGCATTTTATGGGAGGAAGGCCTACGGAAATAAAGCAAATGCAGGACATCATGGTTACTAAGGAAGATGTAAGGAAAATTATAAGCAATCTGGATATTAATAAATCAATGGGGCCTGATGGCATATCTGGGAGGTTGCTAAATGAATGTAAGGATCAATTGTTGAACCCGTATTTGATATTGTGGAAACCTCCATACGAACAGGATTAGTCCCAAAGAGTGGAAAAGAGATGACATTGTTCCTATATATAAGAATGGTAGTAGAATGGAACCGCTAAATTATAGACCAGTATCGTTGACTAGTATATTGTGCAAGGTATGTGAAGAAGTAATTAAAGCTAAGTGGAGTGAGTATCTAGAAAGTGAAAACATTCTGAGTGAAAGGCAGTTTGGTTTCAGAAAAGGAAGATCGTGTGTATCCAATTTATTATGTTTTTATTCAAGAGTGACTGACATACTACAACATAGAGAGGGATGGGTGGATGCTATCTACCTGGACTTGAGAAAGGCCTTTGATAAAGTACCACACAATAGACTGATGTGGAAACTAAAGATGATTGGAGGAGTAAATGATAAACTAGCAAAATGGATGGAAAATTACTTAATGGGAAGAGAAATGAGAACAGTGGTGAGAGGAAGGAAGTCCGAGTGGAAGAAGGTAACCAGTGGAGTTCCACAAGGGTCAGTGCTGGGTCCCATCATGTTTTTGATTTATGTTAATGATATGCCAGTAGGAATTGACAGTTACATGAACATGTTTGCGACGATACTAAAATTATGAGGAGAGTAAAGAATGTGGAAGATTGTAACAAGTTACAGGAAGATCTTGATAAAATATATGAGTGGAGTAAGGAGTGGCAGATGGAATTTAATATAGACAAGACCCATGTTATGAAAATGGGAAGAAGTAGATACAGACCAAACAGGGATTACAGGCTGGGTGATGAGAAAATTAAAGAGACCAATGAGGAGAAAGACTTAGGAGTAACCGTGCAAAACACTTTGTCACCGGAGAAACACATTAACAAGATTTTTGGAAAACATACAACATGCTTCAAAATATTGGCCTTGCATTCCACTACCTAGATGAAGGAATGATGAAGAAGATATTATGTACCTTAATAAGACCCCAGTTAGAATATGCAGCATGTGTCTGGTCACCGCATATGAAGAAAAATGTGAAGAAGGTGAAAGGGTACAGAGGCTGGCAACAAGGATGGTACCAGGACTCAGGAGTTAGACTATGAGGAAAGACTGAGGAAGCTGGGGCTGACCACATTAGAAGAGAGAAGAACAAGAGAAGACATGATGACTATGTATAAATTAGTGGACAAGATTGACATACTGGATAGAGAGTTGATAAAGGTGACCACAAGTAATCATCTCCGAGGACATGGAAAAAAGCTAATAAAGGACATCTGTCTAAATGACGTGAGAAAATACAGTTTCCGCATCGTAGCATTGATAAGTGGAATAAACTGAGCAGTGATGTCGTTGACGCGGTGTGTGTCAATCAGATGAAAGAGAGATATGACAGGAGTAGACAAGGAGACAGGACATAGAGAGCTTAGCTTGGGCCCTATAATACACAAATAGGTAAATACAAATAGGTAAATACACACACACACACACACACACACACACACACACACACACACACACACACACACACACACACACACACACACACACACACACACAAGAAGGAAAGAGTTAAATTTTCAGAGGTAGTAAAGAAGCAAATTCAGCAAAAGAAAAAGGACACTGTTATACAAGTAATTAAGCAGAAAGATCTAGTGAGGGATACATTGGATAAGAGGAAATGTTTCTTAATTTTAGGAATGAAGGAAAAAAAATTCCAAACAAGTTCATGGGAAAACGAGAAGTGAGAAAATTGGCAAAAACTATTATCAAACAAGTGTATGAAAGCACACAGGAGTTGGACCAGGAAGTGGAGGAAGTGATTAGGTTGGGAAGATTTAGTGAAGGGGTTAAGAGTCCAATGACAATGAGAATGAGATTGCAGGTGGCGGTGGAGGAAATGATGATAAGAAAAGGGAAACTGGCTGATGATACTGAATTTAGGGATATATGGATAAAAAGAGATATGAACCTAGAAGAGAGGAAAAAGGAGAGAGTGCTAAGAAATGAAGCTAAGGAAAAAAAACAAAAGAAGGATGGAGATCAAGAAAAAAAATTTCTACTGGAAGGTTCTAGATATTGAGACTCAAGAAGGAGGAGGAGGTCATGGAAAAGGCAAGAAATTAAGAGGGACTTATATTAATATGGATGGGTTGTTATCCAGTGTGTTGGAGGTTAGAGATTATTTGAAAGAAAAAAGACCGGATGTAATGTGCATCGTAGCTGGAGAAAAGACAGGAAGGGAAAATGGGAAGGAGTGCTAATAATGGTTCGTCATAAAATATGTGTGGAGGAAGTGCAATATGGTGAGGGCATGGTGGAAATAATGGGAGTAACAATCAAAACAGAGGAACTGAAAAAAGAAAAATCATAGTTACATGTGTGCACCTAAGACAAATACATGGGGAAATGAGGAACATCACAATATACAAAGAGAGGTAATTAAGTGCTTAGATAATATGATAAGAAGAGAGGGAAGAATAATATTAGTAGGAGACTTTAACTGCAAAAGAATAAACTGGAGAGATATGGAAGTAATGGGTAATGCTGGACAATGGAGCAAGGAGGTGTTACAGTTAGCTGACTATGGTAAATACAATGGATCAGTGGGTGGAAGAGTCAACACAGTACAGGGGGGAAGACCTGACCTGGTATTCACAAAGCCAGAGTCCCCTCCCATCATACAATACCTTAGTCCAATGGGAAGAAGTGATCACGTGACATTAGAGTTGGAAATGAAAGAAGAGGATGGGATAAGATACAGAGACGACTACAAAAAAGAGAGATTAAATTATGCAAAAGCAGATTTGGAAAGTTAAGAAAGTTTTTATTGATATTGAATGGAGAAACATTATGAACGGAAGGACAATACAGGGAAAATACAAAATATTCCTACAGAAACATAATGAAGGAGTGAAGAAATACGTACCTATCTATAGAGTAAAGAAAAGTATACATGCTTGATACAATGCCAGATGTATAGAGGAAGAAACTCATAAAGCCGAGAAATGAAAATTAACAGACAGCAGTATAAGGATGTGAGAAATAAATATATTAGAGTAAGGAGAAAGGAAGAAAGAAACTCTGAGAAGGATGTGGTGCAAAATACGCGAAGGTGAACCCAAGTTTTCTATAAATTTATAATTGGTAAGATGAATAAGGAAACATAAGAAAAAATAATTAATGGAGGGGAGACATACCAAACAGCAAAGGAAATGAGTGAAATAATGAATGAGAGCTTCAAAACTGTGTTCACTGAAGAAGAGGAATTTACAGAACCAAATAGGACATTACATTGCCAAGGATTGCAGGAAATCATCGTGCACAAAGGAGATATTGGAAGACTACTAGGTAATTTGGATGTCAGAAAAGCAATAGGGCTAGATGGTGTATCAGCCTGGGCACTAAAGGAATGTAAGGAGCACCTGTTAGATCCTATTTGGGAGATGATTACAAGTTCATTAAAAGAAGGGAGAGTACTACTGGAATGGAAGAAAGCCAACATAATCCCAATATTTAAAGGAGGAAAGTCAACTGAGCCATTAAATTACAGACCGGTGTCACTTACAAGTGTTGTGAGGAAGTTATGTAAAATAGTTATCAAAGAAAAATGGGTTAAATATCTAGAAGAAAAGCAAGTTATATCAAATACATAATTTGGGTTCAGGACAGGACAGACATGTGTGTCAAACTTATTAAGTTTCTACTCAAAAGTAATAGAGGGACTGGAAAGCAGAATCAGTACAAGGATGCAAGAAATAAATATATTAGAGTAAGGTGAGAGGAAGGAAGAAACTTTGAGAAAGATGTGGTGAATAAAAGTAAAGACAAACCCAAACTTTTCAACAAGTTTATAAATGGCAAAACAAAGAACAAGGAAACAACTGAAAAAATAATTAAAGAAGGGAAGACATACCAGAGAAGGAATTGTGTGAAATAATGAATGAGAGATACAAAATGGTGTTCACTGCAAAAGATTTCACAGAACCTGATAGGACATTGGATTGCGGATTACAGGAGATCGCAGTGCACAAAGAGGATATTGGAAGATTATTGGATAAGTTGGATGTCAGAAAAGCAATGGGGCCAGATGGTGTTAAAAGAATGTAAAGAGCAACTACTGGATCCAATTTGGGAAATAATTACAAGTTCAATAAATGAAGGAAAAGTTCCACTAGAATGGAAGAGAGCCAATGTAATTCCGATATTTAAAGGAGGAAAGGCAACTGAACCACTAAACTACAGACCAGTGTCACTTACAAGTGTCTTGGGGAAATTGTGTGAAATAATTATCAAAGAAAAATTGGTTATATTTCTAGAAGAGGAGCAAATCATACCGAACAGACAATTTGGGTTCAGCACAGGGAGGTCATGTGTATCAAACTTATTAGGCTTCTACTCGAGAGTTATTGCAGGACTTGAAAACAGAGATGGATGGGTGGATTATGTTCCGGTGATTAAACTATTTTCCAATATCCCATGACGGGTAAAAATGGTAAACCTAGAAATTGTCAGAAAACTGTTTGAATACTAATAATTATTTTCTCTTTGTTATTCTGAATACAATGGTGTAATTTCTAGCTCGATGTGACCTCTGAAAGTTTAGTTATTGCCTTATCAAGGATTCCTCCTCCACCCGCTGTGTGATCCGTCAAGCAGAAACAGCTTGGTGAGCGATGACACCGCACAAACACACACACACTCTCTCTTTCTCTCATCTTGGAAGAAATGTACACTTCAATGAAGAGAGAGAGAGAGAGAGAGAGAGAGAGAGAGAGAGAGAGAGAGAGAGAGAGAGAGAGAAATATTCTTTCACCTTTTCATATCAAGTTTCAAGCAAATAACATGTATCATATCTCTCTCTCTCTCTCTCTCTCTCTCTCTCTCACACACACACACACACAGTGTAGTGGTTAGCACTTCGACTCTCGAGAGGGCCGGGTTCGAGTCATGGCGGCAAGGCAAATGGGCAAGCCTCTTAGTGTGGCCCCTGTTCACCTAGCATAAATAGGTGCAGGGATGTAACTCGAGGAGTTGTGGCCTCGCTTTCCCAGTGTGTGTTGATGTGTTCTCAGTCCTACCCGAAGATCGGTCTATGAGCTCTGAGCTCGCTTCGTAATAGGGAAGACTGGCTGGGTGACCAGCAGGCGACCGAGGTGAATTACACGCCCCCTTGATCGTCTTCCCAGAACACGAGAGGCACACCTGCGTCTCCGTGAGCCACTCTGGGTTCTCAATACGATGTTTGGAGTCTGTTCTCCATCACCACTTTCTCTGTCTTCTCTCTGTTCTGAGAAAACAGGTGGATCCTCTGAATCATTTTCCGAGTTTACACTATTGCTGTCTTTGCTTTCTTCAGTTTCTTCCTCATAATCACTGTCACTGTAGTCAGGCTCAAAGCATTGCTAAATAAAAATTATCTGTCTTGTTCCATAGTGAATTATGAACTGAGATGTCCCTTCGCTCTAATCAGGATGCTTTTGAAACGGTGGGTCGCTGGGGTTGTCAAGTGTTGCCTTCAGAATGGGAGAATAGCTTTGTTACCCCTAAATATACAGAGCTAGTGGCAACACTACGGGTGAAAAAAGAAGCCAGATACTTCCACTTGCTATCTGACTCGAGAAACCATGCGTGGAGCTCAAACATGAGGCGCGAAAATTCTTGATTACGGGAACGATCGCCGTCGCTACAGACGCACTGATGAAATTGTTCATATACGATCGCTGGAACATAAGGGTTAACGAAGGTTCACACAATAAAATTTTGCTACAACAAGGGTTTCATTTTACTACCATCTGCTCATTCAACGAACACCAAACTCGCTTTAACGAAGTTTTATCCAGGTAATTTTTTCCAAATTTGAAAGCCCCACCGTATCACGCAAGCTGACAGGCTTTTGAATACACCAGGAACTGCTGGTACTAAGACCTGCCTCAGGAGAAATCCTGAGACACCTGTAGAATAGAGATCAAAATCAAGATCAAGCCTCTCGTAGACAATACGCGCACCACTCACTCCCCAGTCAAAACATAACAGCGTCACCAGCAGCTCATCTTCCCTAGCTCAACTTACCACCAAAACCCCCTGCAATGTGGCTTAGCGTTCCTAAGAAGACCAGGAAGTCTCTTACTCTCGAAGTGAAACTGGATATTATTCACAGACACGAGAGGCCAGAAAACTAATAACATTGCTCGCCACCATCTTCACTCTATCTACTGTCTACTATTTTCAAGTCAGCAGACTCTATTAAGAAGGCTGGTGAGACCGTATCTTCCTTGAAAGCTAAAAGAACCACCTGAACTTGTGACTCTACAATGGATAAAATAGAAAGCCTTGTGGAAATGTGGTACATAAGTTTTGTATGTGATACAATGATGCGCACTTTGTTTACATTCCACAGGTTGCCAGTTGGTGTCTTTCCTGTTTCACTCTCCCTCCCTTCATAAAGTTAAGATCATCAACATTATAAAGTTACGTACATACATACATTACTGTACATTATAATGACTTAAATTAAACTACCTAAATGTTTAACTTCATAATCTTTACTTTCATTAAACCTTTTACTGTACTATGATGCACTCTCGCTTTGCTTACTCTCAATGGAAGTTCAAATCAGGGTTAAACTTGTTATAATCGGTTCAACAAAGTTTCGCTTAACCCTTCGCTGGATGTTAAAAAGCCCACCTGTATGATATCTTTGGTAGTGCCTGCCATGCAAGCTGAAACTCATCAAGCTTGTCATACTTATCTCTTTGTGTATTATGCTGCTATTTTTTAGTTACTATATCGCCTTGAAGAGGAAAGTGGACTTCTCTCTTTAGAGAGAGAGAGAGAGAGAGAGAGAGAGAGAGAGAGAGAGAGAGAGAGAGAGAGAGAGAGAGAGAGACTAATATTTTAGACACAAGTAGCTTATCTTCGAGAGAGAGAGAGAGAGAGAGAGAGAGAGAGAGAGAGAGAGAGAAGGTGTGTGTGTGTGTGTGTGTGTGTATTTACCTAATTGTATTTACCTAATTGTAACATACGGAAAAGAGCTATGCTCGTACTGTCCCGTCTCCATATCTACTAATGTCCAGCTTTTCTTAAAATCATGAATATTCCTTGCGTTGACCACTTCCACGTCTAAACTATTCCATGCTTCCACCCTTCTATGAGGAAGCTATATTTTTCACATCTCTCCTATAAGTGGCCATTTTAGTTTTTCCCATGCCCTCTCGACATTCTTTCATTCCACATACACAGATCTTCCCTATCCATTTTTCCATGCCAATCATCACTCTGTATATTGCTATCAGGTCTCCCCTTTCTCTTCTGTTTTCCAGGGTCGGAAGTTGCATTCTGTTCAGTCTGTCTTCATAAGTCAAATCTCTTAAGTCAGGCACCATTTTTGTTGCAGCCCTCTGTACTTTCTCTAGTTTCCTTATGTGTTTCTTTAAGTTCGGAGCCCACTGTATTGTTGCATATTCAAGCCTCGGTCTTATCATTGCAGTAATTATTTTCTTCATCATTTCTTCATCTAAATATCTGACGCCACTCTTATGTTCCTCAATAAGTTCAATACTTCTCCAATTATTTTGTTTATATGTCTCTCTGGCGATAGGTCATTGGTAATTGTCACCCCAAGGTCTTTTCTTCATGACTGGTTTTATGTCTTCATTTCCTATCTTGTACATACTCCTGATTCTTCTTTCACTCTTGCCAAACTCTATTTTCTTGCATTTTGTCGTGTTGAACTCCATTTGCCATGTACAGCTCCATTTCCATATTCTGTCCAAGTCTTCCTGGAGTAGTTCGCAATCTTTGTCACATCTCACTTTTCTTAACAATTTTGCATCGTCTGCAAATAGGCTCACATAACTGGACACCCCATCCACCATGTCATTTATGTAGACCCGAACATTACTGGTGCCAACACTGATCCCTGTGGAACTCCACTCTCCACCAAGCCCCATTCTGATGGTCTGTCCTTAATTATTGTTCTCATTTCTCTTCCTACCAAAAGTCTTCCATCCATTTTAGTAAACTGCCATGCACTCCTCCTACCATTTCAAGTTTCCAGATCAGTCTCCGGTGTGGTACCTTATCAAAGGCCTTTTTTAAATCCAGATATATTCCATCAGCCCAACCATCTCTTTCCTGTATTACATCTATCACCCTCGAATAGTAACATATCAGGTTTGTCGTGCATGAACGCCCTTTTCTAAAACCAAATTGACACTCACAAAGTATGTCATTTTCTCCAAGAAGTCTGTCCATCTATTCTTCACCACCCTCTCACACATCTTAGCTACCACACTTGTAAGTGACACTGGTCTATAGTTCAATGGGTCTCTCTTGTTACCTGATTTATAAATTGGGACAATGTTAGCTCTTTTCAGTCTTGGGGCACTACACCTTCCCTTAATGAGGCATCAATTACTTCACAAACTTTTTCTGCCAGTTGCTCCTGCATTCTCTTAAAATCCATCCTGATACCCCATCAGGTCCCACAGCTTTTCTCACTTCTAAACTCCCCATCATATTCTTGATCTCCTCCACAGTTACTTGAAACTCCTTCATAATCCCTTTCTGTTCCATTACCAGTGGTTTGTCAAAAGCAGTCTCCTTTGTGAATACCTTCCGAAAGCATCCATTCATAGCCTCTGCCATTTCCTGGGATCCTCACTGCATACTCCATTTACTTCTAAACTTTCAATACTTTCTCTATTTTTGATGTTGTTGTTCACATGTCTGTAAAAAGCCTTGGTTGGTCTTTACATTTATCAATTATATCCTTTTCTTGTTTCTTTCTTTCTTCTCTTCTAATCAACACATATTCATTTCTTGCTCTTTTGTAACTTTCCACTGCTTAATCCGTCTTTTCCTTCTCCACCTCTTCCATGCATCCTCTTTTCTTGTTCTAGCCTTTTCACATCTATCGTTAAACCAGTCCTGCTTTCCAACTTCTCTATGTTGTCTTATTGGTACAAATTTTTCTCACCTTCTTTGTATATTTTTATAAATTCCTTCCACTTTTCATTTGCTCCTTAGCACTCTTGAATTTCATCAATTTGTCTCTTGAAAGAATTTCTTTAGGTTTCCAAAATCTGTCTTGGCATAATTCCATCTTCCCACTTTATATTCTTCATTTCTTCTAGATTTCTCTTCATCTATCACCTTGAACTCCAGTCTTGTGTGTGTGTGTGTGTGTGTGTATTTACCTAATTGTATTTACCTAATTGTAACATACGGAAAAGAGCTATGCTCGTGTTGTCCCGTCTCCATATCTATTAATGTCCAGCTTTTCTTAAAATCATGAATATTCCTTGCGTTGACCACTTCCACGTCTAAACTATTCCATGCTTCCACCCTTCTATGAGGAAGCTATATTTTTCACATCTCTCCTATAAGTGGCCATTTTAGTTTTTCCCATGCCCTCTCGACATTCTTTCATTCCACATACACAGATCTTCCCTATCCATTTTTCCATGCCAATCATCACTCTGTATATTGCTATCAGGTCTCCCCTTTCTCTTCTGTTTTCCAGGGTCGGAAGTTGCATTCTTTTCAGTCTGTCTTCATAAGTCAAATCTCTTAAGTCAGGCACCATTTTGTTGCAGCCCTCTGTACTTTCTCTAGTTTCCTTATGTGTTTCTTTAAGTTCGGAGCCCACTGTATTGTTGCATATTCAAGCCTCGGTCTTATCATTGCAGTAATTATTTTCTTCATCATTTCTTCATCTAAATATCTGAACGCCACTCTTATGTTCCTCAATAAGTTCAATACTTCTCCAATTATTTTGTTTATATGTCTCTCTGGCGATAGGTCATTGGTAATTGTCACCCCAAGGTCTTTTCTTCATGACTGGTTTTATGTCTTCATTTCCTATCTTGTACATACTCCTGATTCTTCTTTCACTCTTGCCAAACTCTATTTTCTTGCATTTTGTCGTGTTGAACTCCATTTGCCATGTACAGCTCCATTTCCATATTCTGTCCAAGTCTTCCTGGAGTAGTTCGCAATCTTTGTCACATCTCACTTTTCTTAACAATTTTGCATCGTCTGCAAATAGGCTCACATAACTGGACACCCCATCCACCATGTCATTTATGTAGACCGCGAACATTACTGGTGCCAACACTGATCCCTGTGGAACTCCACTCTCCACCAATCCCCATTCTGATGGTCTGTCCTTAATTATTGTTCTCATTTCTCTTCCTACCAAAAGTCTTCCATCCATTTTAGTAAACTGCCATGCACTCCTCCTACCATTTCAAGTTTCCAGATCAGTCTCCGGTGTGGTACCTTATCAAAGGCCTTTTTTAAATCCAGATATATTCCATCAGCCCAACCATCTCTTTCCTGTATTACATCTATCACCCTCGAATAGTAACATATCAGGTTTGTCGTGCATGAACGCCCTTTTCTAAAACCAAATTGACACTCACAAAGTATGTCATTTTCTCCAAGAAGTCTGTCCATCTATTCTTCACCACCCTCTCACACATCTTAGCTACCACACTTGTAAGTGACACTGGTCTATAGTTCAATGGGTCTCTCTTGTTACCTGATTTATAGATTGGGACAATGTTAGCTCTTTTCCAGTCTTGGGGCACTACACCTTCCCTTAATGAGGCATCAATTACTTCACAAACTTTTTCTGCCAGTTGCTCCTGCATTCTCTTAAAATCCATCCTGATACCCCATCAGGTCCCACAGCTTTTCTCACTTCTAAACTCCCCATCATGTTCTTGATCTCCTCCACAGTTACTTGAAACTCCTTCATAATCCCTTTCTGTTCCATTACCAGTGGTTTGTCAAAAGCAGTCTCCTTTGTGAATACCTTCCGAAAGCATCCATTCATAGCCTCTGCCATTTCCTGGGATCTTCACTGCATACTCCATTTACTTCTAAACTTTCAATACTTTCTCTATTTTTGATGTTGTTGTTCACATGTCTGTAAAAAAGCCTTGGTTGGTCTTTACATTTATCAATTATATCCTTTTCTTGTTTCTTTCTTTCTTCTCTTCTAATCAACACATATTCATTTCTTGCTCTTTTGTAACTTTCCACTGCTTAATCCGTCTTTTCCTTCTCCACCTCTTCCATGCATCCTCTTTTCTTGTTCTAGCCTTTTCACATCTATCGTTAAACCAGTCCTGCTTTCCAACTTCTCTATGTTGTCTTATTGGTACAAATTTTTCTCACCTTCTTTGTATATTTTTATAAATTCCTTCCACTTTTCATTTGCTCCCTTAGCACTCTTGAATTTCATCCAATTTGTCTCTTGAAAGAATTTCTTTAGGTTTCCAAAATCTGTCTTGGCATAATTCCATCTTCCCACTTTATATTCTTCATTTCTTCTAGATTTCTCTTCATCTATCACCTTGAACTCCAAAACTGCATGATCACTCTTTGCTAAAGGGCACTCCACCCTCATCTCCTCAATGACCATTGGCTCTGTACTAAAGACCAAGTCCAGTCTTGACGATGCTCCCTCTCCTCCAAACCTAGTATCTTCTTTGACCCACTGAGTTAACACATTTTCCATTGCCAGTGTCAATAGTGTATTTCCCCATGTTGTCTCTGATCCTTCCATTGACCAGTCCTCCCAACACACCTCTTTACAATTAAAATCTCCCATCATTATAGTTCGTTCACAGCCACCCAACATTTCTTCCAGACATGTTCCTGTATCACTTATCATTTCTTCATATTCCTGTACTGACCATGCATTTGTCTTAGGTGGTACGTACACCACTATGTAGTGCCTCTTTTTCCTTCATTAGTTTCTGCTCTGATCTTTAGCACTTCTGCCTTTCCCATACCTTCTTTCACTTGATCCACCTTTATATCTTTTTAACCAGCAACATCACTCCTCCTCCCATCTTACCTACTCTATTTCTTTTCCAAACATTATATTTCCTTCTCCAACCATCATCAGGTCTTCTCCCTCTCTCAGTTTTGTTTCAGTAAGACCCACAATATCTGGGTTCTTGTCCCTCAAGTAATCGTTGAGTTCTAAAATCCCGATATCACTCCATTTATGTTGGAATACATTACATTCCGCTCATACGTAAGTTTCTTTAGTCCTTTCTTGCTGTACTTTTCTGGGTTATGAACCACTTCCTCAGTCTCATATCCAAGATTCTCCAGAAAAACTCTTTCTTCTCCTCTTCTGTCCTCTCTTCATTTTTTTCAAAGCCTCCTTTCTCAACTCATTTAACATTTCTCTTTCCTTTTCACCGAGATCTCTTCTCAACCAAATCTTCCTTGTTGTTTCCTGCTGGGCTAGCCTCCATGACTTCTCCACCAATTCATCTACATCCTTTTGTGACTTAAGTTTGATTCTTATTGGCCTCATACCTTCTCTTGTGAACTTTCCAATTCTATGGAAGTCCTCTATTTCTTGTACTAGGTCTTTTCCTCCTCCTGCACCACATTAATGATATTATTTATCACCTTTTTATGTTTTCTCTCTCTCCATTTTACTCGGTGTCTTATCCTCCTCCACACCAAATATCACCACACATCTCTTTTTGTCTACAGTTTCCCTCACCAATGTCTCATTTGACTTAATAACCTTCACCACTTTCTCAGCAATCTTCTCTTCTATGATCTGTTGATCTATAATTTCAGCAAGGCCCAAAGTTTTCTCCCCAGACTCTTTGATTTCCTTTTCCAGACTTGCAACTTTGTAATTTACCTCCTTTCTTTCCACTTCCTGACTTTTTCCATTCAGCCTGCTTCTCCATCACTTTTCCTAGAGATTCTCCACATTTTCGCAATTCACTTTAATTAGCTTAACTTCCTCTTTCAGTGCTTCATTTTCCTTCTTCATATCGGCACACTCTTTCTTTACATTGTCATAACTCGTTTCCAGGCCCCATACTTTTCAAACAGTTTTCAATTTTACCTTCCAACTCCAGAATTTTCTTCACATAAGCGCTCTTCTCCATTATTCCTTGAAATCCTGTGAAGTCTGATTCATCTTTCGAGTTCACGGCCGCCATGTTGCGCAGATGTAAACAAACCAGCTGATGGCTCAAACGCAGGCTACAGTTTATATTTACCTTCCCTGGACATTATTTTGCTAATCAACAGTTAACATGACTATATGGAGACGGGACAAACATTACCAGCTCCTTTCCCACCTTGGTTACTCTTAGGCAATGGTAACTGTAGAATTAGAGATGATTGCTCTGGAGCTCAGCGACCACCTCCGCCATCGATGATGTCCCGTGTGTGTGTGTGTGTGTGTGTGTGTGTGTGTGTGTGTGTGTGTGTGTGTGTGTGTGTGTGTGTGTGTGTGTGTGTGTGTGTGTGTGTTCATGAATGTTACAAGGCAGGACATGTAACTTATCTTCGAGAGGAGAGGGTGGGAGGAAAGGGAGAGAGAGAGAGAGAGAGAGAGAGAGAGAGAGAGAGAGAGAGAGAGAGAGAGAGAGAGAGAGAGAGAGAGAGAGAGAGAGAGAGAGAGAGAGAGAGAGAGAGAGAGAGATGGGAACAGTCTATGCCATTGGGTAATTTTAGACACAAGGCGGGATGCATGTAGCTTATCTTTAGTGATTGGTGGAGACAAGGATGGTGGGAGGAGCACTAGGATTTTAAGGACAGCATATGGCGTGTGTAGTTGGTATCCAACACATTATACGGGACAACTGAACTGAAGAAAGCTCAGAAAAGAAATATGACGCCACGTGTGGCGTCACCGTATATGCTACTGGGGCTTCATGACGCCTACATAGGCGTCACCGTATTGAAGGGGTTAACGAAGTGTTTTAGGAACGTAAGCCCTTCATTAAACGGGGGTTGCCTGTACCTGGATATTAAAAAGGCTTTTGATATAGTCCCTCATGGAAGACTATTGTGGAAACTAGAGAGTATAGGAGGACTGTGAGGAACTTTGCTAGAATGGACAAGAGATTATTTGAAGGATAGGGAAATTAGAACTGTGGGGTAAAGTAACTAGCAGAGTGCCACAAGGATCAGCATTAGCCCCCATTATGTTTCAGATTTATGTAAACGATATTCACATTGGGGTAAACAGTTATAAAAATTTATTTATCGATGTAAAAATGCTAAGTTATCAAAACCAGAGAGGATTGTTTGGTATTGCAGGAAGATATAAACAAGATCTATGAGTGGAACAGGAAGTGGAAATTGGAGATTAATGCCAAGAAATGTCACATAATGGAACTAGGAAAGACTAAGAGAAGACCAGAATGGAACTATTTGATGGGAGAGGAACAAATAATGAAGACTAAAGAAGAAAAAGATCTGTGAGTGATCATACAGCAAATTCTGAGCCCCCAAAAACATAAGCAAGATATTTGGACTAACATATAAAATGCTGACTAAGAGTGGCATATCAAAACATGGACAAAGATATGATAAAAAAAATCATCACAAGCATGATACATCCAAGGCTGGAATACGCAGCAGCAGTGTGGTCTCCAAGCTCTAAAAAGGATATAAGAAAATTGGAAAGGATACAGAAGATTGCTACAAAGATGGTGCTGAAATTAAAGGACCTAACATATGAAGAATGACTGAAGGAAATGGGACTGCCAATCTTACAAGATAGAAGAGAATGTGGGGACCTAATAACAATGTACAAGATAGTCAATGGCATTGAAAAGATAGACAAAGAAGACCTGGTACTGTCGACAGAAGATGGAAAGACAAGAGGACACGAAAAGATCAGGATGAGGCAGTGTGTGAAGGATATTGGAAAATACAGCTTTCCACATAGAACGATGGAAAAGTGGAATGCATTGGATAATGAAGTTGTTACAGAACATAATGTGCATAAATTTAAGGAAAAATTAGACTAATGGAGATGTGGAGACAGGACATTATGAGGTCTACTCAAACCTTGTATAATACAACAAGGTACAACTAGGTATAATACAACTAAGTAAATACACACACACACACACACACACACACACACACACACACACACAGCATAGTGTAGTGGTTAGCACACTTGACTCACAATCAAGAGGGTCCGGGTTCGAGTCCCGGAAAGTGGCGAGGCAAATGGGCAAGCCTCTTAATGTGTAGACCCTGTTCACCTAGAAGTAAATAGGTATGGGATGTAACTCGAGGAGTTGTGTCCTCGCTTTCCCGGTGTGTGGAATGTGTGTTGTGGTCTCAGTCCTACCCGAAGATCGATCTATGAACTCTGAGCTCGCTCCGTAATGGGGAAGACTGGCTGGGTGACCAGCAGGTGACTGAAGTGAATTACATTCACACACAAAAAAGAGGATTGTGAAATACTGCAAGAAGACCTAAATAAGCTCTGGGAATGGAGTAAAAAGTGGGAGATGGAATTCAATGTGGACAAAAGCCATGTCATGGAAATGGGAAAGAGTGTAAGACGATCAGTGGGAATCTATAAGATGGTAGATGGAGTACAAATGGAGAACGTAAAAAAGGAAAAGGATTTGGGAGTGACGATGGAAGAAAATAATCAACCGGCAAGCCATATTATATTGATAGAATTTTCAGAGAGACATATAATTTGTTAAAGAACATTGGAATAGCATTTCACTACATGGACAAAGAAATGATGAAAAAATTGATAAGTACTATAATAAGACCCAGATTGGAATATGCAGGAGTAGTGTGGACCCCTCACAAAAAGAAACACATAAGGTAGCTGGAGACTACAAAAAATGGCTACAAGAATGGTCCCAGAACTTGAAGGGATGACATATGAGGAGAGACTAAAGGCTATGGATCTT